>NW_028320078.1:0-126484 GCF_062004578.1 Staurois parvus | reverse complement strand
GGTACGGAGGCTTATTATAGCACAGAGTGCGGAAGCGTATTATAGCACAGGGTACGGAGGTGTATTATAGCACAGAGTACAGATATAACCTCTTTGCGCAGTCACTTGCAGTATATACGGTATAGGAGAGCCCACATATTGTAGTATATACGGTAGGAGATGCACATCTACTCTGGAGTATACGGCTGGCAGTGCGCAGCTATTCTGGGACATGTGGGAGGAGTGAGCCGCTAGTCCGGTATATAAGGGGGAGGTATTTCCGGGTTGGGTGGGGTAATTACGGTAGTGATTTGGGTTGGAGGAGGAGATCAGTGCAGGTAGGTGGCTGTCCCCCCCATATCCAATATATATCTCCCCCTCCCCCTGTATACAGTATATATATATATATCCTGGAATGGGCTCCCTGTACAGCGGGTCTGGGTGCAGTGAGGACTGTCTGTGCTTCCTGTATTAATAATAGGCTAATGGGAGGGGTGGCCCTGGGGGTCAGGAGCTCACTGTCTTGTATGGGGGACGGTGTGGGGGTCAGGAAGGCAGTAGTGGGGTCCCCGGGGGCCCCAGTGTATGGGAAGGAGCTCCAGACATAAGAACATCCACAACTGAGTTTTATCACATTTATTATCTACAAACAATTCCAACTGTCCTTTACCTGAATGGGGAGAAGTTCCCTGAACCCGTGTGCTGGGGCCCCGAAGGTGCGGTGTACCGTACAGCACACAGGTGTGCCGCCTCCTCCCCTTCAGTCTTGCACAGGTGTACTGGCTCCTCCCCTTCAGTTTTGCACAGGTGTACCGGCTCCTCCCCTTCAGTTTTGCACAGGTGTACCGGCTCCTCCCCTTCAGTTTTGCACAGGTGTACCGGCTCCTCCCCTTCAGTTTTGCGCAGGTGTACCGGCTCCTCCCCTTCAGTCTTGCACAGGTGTACCGGCTCCTCCCCTTCAGTCTTGCACAGGTGTACCGGCTCCTCCCCTTCAATCTTGCGCAGGTGTAGCGGCTCCTCCCCTTCAGTCTTGCACAGGTGTAGCGGCTCCTCCCTTTCAGTCTTGCACAGGTGTAGCGGCTCCTCCCCTTCAATCTTGCACAGGTGTAGCGGCTCCTCCCCTTCAATCTTGCACAGGTGTAGCGGCTCCTCCCCTTCAGTCTTGCACAGGTGTACCGGCTCCTCCCCTTCAGTCTAGCGCAGGTGTACCGGCTCCTCCCCTTCAGCCTTGCACAGGTGTACCGGCTCCTCCCCTTCAGTCTTGCACAGGTGTACCGGCTCCTCCCCTTCAGTCTTGCACAGGTGTACCGGCTCCTCCCCTTCAATCTTGCACAGGTGTACCGGCTCCTCCCCTTCAGGCTTGCACAGGTTTACCGGCTCCTCCCCTTCAGGCTTGCATAGGTGTAGCGGCTCCTCCCCTTTTGTCAGGATCCCTCTACTCTTTACATCAGAGTCTCACCACCCCCCAGTTAAATCGGGGCCCTTATCAGACTGCCCACCCCCCATACATCAGGGTCCCCATCAGAGCCCATCATTGACCACAACAGTGGGGCGCCCCCCCCGACCCCAGGACAACTTATACTCCCGATGGCCACAGTCTGTCCCCCCCCCCCCCCCCAAAGTCTGGGGGACAGTAAACTGGCCCTTTGTTTAGAAAGTTTGGGGCCCCCTGCTGTAATACAACGTGATCCTCCGAGGACCCCTCCCCCTCCTCTTCTCTCTGCTACTATAATCAAACAAGGCTAGGGGGTAAAAACAGGCATTTTGGCTGTGTATTTACTGCCCCTCCCAGCCACCCACTGAAAGTCTAACAATGCAGCTGGAGGGGGTCGTACACATCCTGGAGCCACAATGCTTCCCGTCCTGGTCAGTGGGACCACCGCAAGCCAAACACTTGCAGCGCATTAATTTTATTTTTTTAAGATGCTGTAAGAGGAAAAACAGGCGATGACCCAATCGCCCCCTGAACTCCCACTGCTGTCTGAAAAAGCGATCCACTGCAGGGGGTGCTACAAACTTCTTCCTGTGTGAGCCCAGCCTTACAGAAGGCTGCCAATCATTTTTTTTTTTTCTTCACTGAACCCTGAACTAAGTTTCTAATCCCAGCTATGAGGTCAGACTGGATGCTCCTCCCCTTCCCCCGCCCCCTCCACAAATATCCAACAACAGCTAGGGAGGAGATGGCCGCTTCATGACAGCCACTTGCCCTGGTTCTGAGCGCTGTCCCAAGACCAGTGGTGGCATGAGGAATGCAGTGGGGGAGGGGTGGAGTCCACCTCCCATTTTTTTTTTGCTGCCAGATAAAGAAGTGGCCTTCTCCTTAGTGGTTTTTTGGCCACTACTGGGAGGGGGAGGGGTTGGTGTCAGGTGCCCAGGGTCTCAAACAACATAGCTGGGCTTTTGAGGCATCTAGCAACGTTCCTCCTGTATCAGGGAAGTGCTCAGAGCCAAGACAAGAGGCCCTTATAAGGTGGCCGTTTCCTTCCTAGCTGTTGTTGGACGTCTTTCTTTGGTGGGGGGGGGCTACTGGGAGGGGGAGGGGTTGGTGTCAGGTGCCCAGGGAATTCAACAAAATAGCTAGGCTTTGGCGGCACCTAGCAATGTTCCTCCTGTCTCAGGGAAGTGCTTGTAGCCAAGACAAGGAGCCCTTATCAAGTGGCCATTTCCTTCCTAGCTGTTGTTGGATGTCTTTTTTTTTGGGGGGGGACTTGGGGGGGGGGGAGGGATTTGTGTCAGGTGCCCAACAACATAGCTAGGCTTCTGAGGCACCTAGCAAATTTCCTCCTGTCTTGGGGAAGTGCTCAGAGCCAAGATAAGAGGCACTTAGGTGGCCGTTTCCTTCCAAGCTGTTGTCGGACGTCTTTTTTTTTTGGGGGGGGGGCTACTGGGGGGTGGGGGCGGCTACTTGGGGGGGTTGATGTTGGGTGCCCAGGATGTCCAAGAACTTAGCTAGGCTTCGGCGGCACCTAGCAACGTTCCTCCGGTCTCAGGGAAGTGCTTGGTGCCAAGACAGGAGGCCCTTATAAAGTGGCCGTTTCCTTCCTAGCTGTTGTCGGATGTCTTTTTTTTTTTGGGGGGGGGAGAACCTCATAGTTTGGGGTGAGAGACCACCTAGCAACATTTGACAAACTGCACCACGTACTTTGCGTTCGCTCAGCAGGTGACTTTTAACACCGGGGGGGGGGGCGGGCGCATATGAGTCCCTATAGGGACCTTGTCCTGTGCTGGGAGCGCACGCTCTGCGAATGATCCCAATGTATACTCGGGATCGTGTGACCGCTGTAACTGCCAATCACGGCAGTCACATGATCGGAACGCCCGCCTCCCGGCATTTAGAACCTCTTAAAGGGCCGGGAAGCAGCTAATGGCCGATCTTTTTAAAATCCCTTTTGTTGCCAGAGCCGTTTTTGCGTATTTTGCACACATGTCCCCCCCCCCCCCCTTCCTGCCCAGGCCATATTTTTCAGCCTTCAGCGCCGTCGCACTTTGAGTGACGATTGGCTCCGACCAAGTCGGAATCGTAACGATAGGACCGCTTTAATGGCGGATAATAGGGTGCGGCTTGTCATGCGATTTGCAACTCGCGTTGGCGCGGCCGGACGCACCCGGTGTGACGGGGGTGGTAAGCAGGTGAGTTGGTGATCGGTGTGATACTTGTACGATCGACCTGCGATGATCGGCATCAGAATACATCGGTGAATCGTTTTGTGCTGATTGCTACTTTGTAACGTGTTAGAGTGACGCGACACAGGAAACGATCGATTGGTCCTGTGTGCGCCAGCATTGCGTACGATTGGGCAGGAAGGCGAAAGGCCGCCATACATTAACCGCTGATGGACCCCCCCCCCCCACACACACACATATATACATACTCCAGCAGGGCGGCCGCTCTGCACCGGATCGCATACATGTACGCGACGCAGCATTTCCGGGGGGGGGGGGGGAGGGCGAGCATGCGCCTACCGCAGCTCTAAGTCGCCGATTGCCGCCATTAGCCCGCACTTTGTAGGCGCTGTAACTTCCACCGCCGATCCATATACACTTTTTTTTTTTAACCAAGTAGGGAACATTTTGGCCAAAATTTATGCAGAAATTTTTTTTTTGTTTTTTTTGTGTAATTGGATACATTTTATAGCGGAAAGTAAAAAAAAAAAAATCTTTTTCAAATTTTCAGATGTTTGTTAGATGATATAAATAATAAAAAAATACCAAAAAAAGCTCTATTTGTGTGAAAAAAAGAATAGAAATTTTAGTTTGGGTACAGCGTTGCATGATCGCGCAATTACCGGTGAAAGTAGCGCAGTGCTGAATAGCAAAGAATAAAATAAAAAATGCCGCGGTCATGAAGGGGGTCAAGCCTTTCCGGCGTTTTGCGAACCACTTTCGGGGTGTTGTTAATGCACACACCCGCAGCGGTTCGCATGGACGGGGGGCGATTCTGATGCGGTGTGGAATTCGCACTGAAAACGCTGCAAATTCTGCATCAGTGTGAACCCGGGATCAAAGTAGTGCAGTGCAGAATAGCAAAAAAACAAATAAAAAATGCCCTGGCCATGAAGGGGGTCAAGCCTTTCCGGAGGCCAAGTGGCTGTAAAGCCTCCATATCCCCGATGCAGCGACCGGCCTCAGGTGATACACAGAGAGGAAAGAAATCCTCCCACATAAGTTGTACCTGTTTGTCTGCAGCGATCTCTCCTCTGCAGCCGTTCAAAGTGCTGAATTTATACAGCTTGTTTTGTGAATTCAGAAAAAAGGGGGCGGGGAGAGCTCTGAGCCTGGGTTCACATACATGCGGTGCGGTATATCGCATGTGATTGGCATGGGAACCGCTCCGCATTCCACTGCAGATTACATGTGATTTGTGGGCAGTGCGTTCGTACATTTCTACATTTGTATGTCTCTAATCGCCCCGCACCGAAAACACGCAGAACCCTTTTTTGGTCCGCACTAGAATCGGATCGCACGGGTATTCACACCTATGGGATCCGATTCTGCGCATCGCACCGCGTTTTGCGGGTGTTGTTAACCCCTTCACACCGGCGCCTCCCGGCCCTTTAAGAGTTTCAGAAGCCGGGGGGCGGGGTTTAGGGATCATGTGACCGCCGTGATGTGTCGTCACGGCGGTCACATGATCGGGAAAGGTCCCGATCGAAAGAGGAGATGGGGACCTATCCTTGAGTACCGGACGTGTGCTGGGAGCGCGCAGGGGTTTTTTTTAATAGAACGCAAGTGTGCGGCCGCTCGCTGTAGGCCCAGACGCTGGGAAGCCGCACATTTGCATTCAGCCGGCGTGAAGAGGTTAACATACACCCGCAGCGGTTCCCATGGACGGGAGGCGATTCTGATGCGGTGCGGAATTCCCACAGAAAGCGCTGCAAATTTTCCACCGCGTCAGTGTGAACCCGGGCTTGGTTTGGGTACAGCGTTGCATGATCGCACAATTACCAGTGAACCTGGGTTCACATACATGCGGCGCGGTATATCGCATGTGATTTGCACAGGAACCGTTCCGCATTCCCCGCAGATCACGTGATTTGTGTGCGGTGCGATCGGAGGCGTACATTATGTATGGCTCTAATCACATCAGGAACACGCAGGACCCTTTTTTTTTGGGTCGGCACTGGAATCAGACGGCTCGGGTATTCACACCTCTATGATCCGATTCTGCGCATCGCGCTGCATTTTGCGGACCGATTTCGGGGTGTTAACATTCACACCCGCAGCGGTTCCCATGAATGGGGTGCGATTCTGATGCGGTGCGGAATTCACACAGAAAACGCTGCAAATTCCTCACCACATCTGTGTGAACCCGGGCTTGGTTTGGGTACAGCGTTGCATGACTGCGCAATTACCGGTGAGCCCGGGTTCATATATATATATGCAGTGCGGTACCTGGCATGTGATTGGTACGGAACCGCCCCGCATTCCCTGCCGATCACATGCGATTTGTGTGCGGTGCGATCGGAGGCATACATTATGTACGGCTCTAATCGCATCAAGAACACGCAGGACCCCTTTTATTTTGGTCCGCATTCGAATCGGATCGCACCGGTATTCACACCTATGGGATCCGATTCTGCGCATCGCACCGCGTTTTGCAGCCCAATTTCGGGGTGTTGTTAACGCACACACTCGCAGCGGTTCGCATGAACGGGGGGCGATTCTGATGCGGTGCGGAATTCGCATTGGAAACGCTGCAAATTTCTAACCGCGTCAGTGTGAACACCGGGATCAAAGTAGTGCGGTGCAGAATAGCAAAATATAAATGCCCCGGTCATGAAGGGGGTCAAGCCTTTCCGGCGTTTTGCGGACCACTTTGAGGGTGTTTTTAACGCACACACTCGCAGCGGTTCGCATGAACGGGGGGCGACTCTGATGCGGTGCGCAATTCGCACAGAAAATGCTGAGAATTCCTCGCCGCGTCAGTGTGAACCCGGGACCAAAGTAGTGCGGTGCAGAATAGCAAAATATAAATGCCCCGGTCATGAAGGGGGTCAAGCCTTTCCGAAGGCCAAGTGGCTGTAAAGCCTCCATATCCCCGGTGACCGGCCTCAGGTGATACACAGAGAGGAAAGAAATCCTCGCACATAAGTTGTACCTGTTTGTCTGCAGCATTTTTTCAGCCCGTTCATGCGAACCATTGCGGGAGTGTATGGTAACAACACCCTGAAAGCGGTCCGCAAAACGCAGGAAAGGCTTGACCCCCTTCACGACCAGGGCATTTTTTATTTTCTGCTATTCAGCACTGCGCTACTGCAGCCATTCAAAGTGCTGAATTTATACAGCTTGTTCTGAGAGTTCAGAAAAAAGGGGGCGGGGAGCTGAAGTTACACTCAGTGAGGAGAGCTCTGAGAGCTGATTTGGAGGGGAGGGACAGAGCTGAGGCTGTCAATCACAGGCTATGTGCTGGAGGTCCTTCTCCTGTCACCATACTTCTCTTGGTGTCAGAAGTGACTGGTGCTGATAGGAGAGGAAGGAGGCAGCAGACAGAAATGACACTCGGTGCTCTGGACTGAGGCAAGGACACACTACAGAGGGATGTGCTTTGTTCATGTTTCAGGTCTGAGGGTGACACCCACTTTAACACGAGGCCTGTGATTGGACGCTCCTACGCCTCCGGTGTTCTTGATTCGTCGGTTTGTAATCTGTATTTTTTTTCTCTGGCTGTCCGCAGTCTCCACCATGCAGAATGCCAACGACCCGCGCCGGCTCCTGGGTCAGATCCGCTGCGTTCTGGAATGCGTAGAGTGTCTGCGCGGGGCCAAGCCCCTCCCCCGAGCTGTGTGCTACGTCCCCGGGGATGTGCAGTACAAGATCTGTAAGGACCCCAATTCTGCCGCTTCGTCCCGCTCCCTGCTGACCGTGTGGGAGGCCCCCGGCTACTCCAAGCAGAACCTGAAGAAGCTGGCCAGGGCCACCGTGGAGGTGCAGAAAGGAAGCTGCGTCAAAGCCACCGGCGAGGAGTACGGCAACGCCAACGGGCTGTGGGTGAAGCTGAGCAAGGTGAGAGAAGCGACTTCACAGCGATGGGGGGAACCCCTCATAATGGGCACAGGGATGGGGGGAACCCCTCATAATGGGCACAGGGATGGTGGGAGCCCCTCATAATGGGCACAGGGATGGGGGGAGCCCCTCATAATGGGCACAGGGATGGGGTGAGCCCCTCATAATGGGCACAGGGATGGGGGGAGCCCCTCATAATGGGCACAGGGATGGGGGGAGCCCCTCATAATGGGCACAGGGATGGGGGGAGCCCCTCATAATGGGCACAGGGATGGGGGGAGCCCCTCATAATGGGCACAGGGATGGGGGGAGCCCCTCATAATGGGCACAGGGATGGGGGGAGCCCCTCATAATGGGCACAGGGATGGTGGGAGCCCCTCCTAATGGGCGCAGGGATGGTGGGAGCCCCTCCTAATGGGCGCAGGGATGGGGGGAGCCCCTCATAATGGGCGCAGGGATGGGGGGAGCCCCTCATAATGGGCGCAGGGATGGCGGGAGCCCCTCATAATGGGCGCAGGGATGGCGGGAGCCCCTCATAATGGGCGCAGGGATGGGGGGAGCCCCTCATAATGGGCGCAGGGATGGTGGGAACCCCTCATAATGGGCGCAGGGATGGTGGGAGCCCCTCCTAATGGGCGCAGGGATGGTGGGAACCCCTCCTAATGGGCGCAGGGATGGTGGGAACCCCTCCTAATGGGCGCAGGGATGGTGGGAACCCCTCCTAATGGGCGCAGGGATGGTGGGAACCCCTCCTAATGGGCGCAGGGATGGTGGGAACCCCTCCTAATGGGCGCAGGGATGGTGGGAACCCCTCCTAATGGGCGCAGGGATGGTGGGAACCCCTCCTAATGGGCGCAGGGATGGTGGGAACCCCTCCTAATGGGCGCAGGGATGGTGGGAACCCCTCCTAATGGCACAGGGATGGTGGGAACCCCTCCTAATGGGCACAGGGATGGTGGGAACCCCTGCAAATGGGCACAGGGATGGTGGGAACCCCTCATAATGGCACAGGGATGGTGGGAGCCCCTCATAATGGGCACAGGGGTGGCGGGAACCCCTCATAATGGGCACAGGGATGGCGGGAGCCCCTCCTAATGGGCACAGGGATGGCGGGAGCCCCTCCTAATGGGCACAGGGATGGCGGGAGCCCCTCCTAATGGGCACAGGGATGGCGGGAGCCCCTCCTAATGGGCACAGGGATGGTGGGAACCCATCATAATGGGGATAGCGGAGGTACAGACCCGGGAACTCAGCGCAAGGATGGTGGGAACCCCTCATAAGGGGCACAGCGGGTGTACAGTCCCAGGAACTCAGCACAGGGATGGTGAGAAGTGATTTTGGGGTGTCGGGGAATGCTGTGATGGGATTGGGTTTCACGCCCGGCTCTCTGTGTTCCAGGATCAGATGGAGGAGTACGGCAGCAGCTGTGACATGGCGGAGGGCTGGGTGCTGCTCTGCAGGCAGGACAATGGAGGGGACCGGCTGGTCCCTGTGGAATCTCCTGACAAGATTACCGGACAGCAGCAGTTGTTTGGAGTGGATTACAAAGCCATCAGCAGGTTGGTGGCCGATGGAGGCCGGGAGACACATAGGGCCTGTCCAGGGATGGAGGGAGGGATGGATGGATGGGTAGATGGATGGGTGGATGGATGGGTGGAGGGATGGAGGGATGGGTGGAGGGATGGATGGATGGGTGGAGGGATGGGTGGATGGATGGATTGTTGGCTCCGGGCTCATTCCTGTCTCTCTGCAGGTGGGAGGATGTTGTGGACGCCACGTACTCCATGCGGCTGGGGAGACGGACGAAATTTACCCAACCAGATGAGGAGGCGGTGCAGAAATTACGGTAATACCCGGAAATATTCACCTTTGACCCCACAGACCCCGATACCAAAATATCAGGAAGCAGCACCGCCAACCACCGTAACGGATCATTTCTGTACTCGGAGTACCCACCTTTATCTCTGCTCCTCCCATCATATGTCCTTACTAGGAGTGCCATCATTTTTTTTCTGTAGTACCTTCCTTATGTCCTTTACTAGGAGTACCCATTTTCCAGTAGTACCCCCTTTGCCATGACCCGGACCCCCCCATTCGGTCTCTTCTCTCCGGCAGGTTCATTCCTCCCTCCTGGACATACGAATGTGACGAGGATTTGGTGCACTTCCTGTATGAACATGTGGGGAAGGAGGACGAGAGTCTGGGGAACATCAAACAGTTTGTGGACAGCATCAACGTCTCCTCTGCTACGGTACAGACATGTCACATGGGGGGGCAGAGTCATGTCACATGGGGGGGGGGGGCAGTAGAGCCGCGGTACATGGGCTGGGGGGGGGAGAGGCATGTCATGTGGGGGTTGGGAGGCCAGAGCCATGCCACATGGGGGTTGGGAGGAGCAGAGCCATGGGACTTGGGGGGGAGCAGAGCCATGCCACATGGGGGTTGGGGGGCCAGAGCTATGTCACATAGGGGTTGGGGGGGCCAGAGCCATGTTACATTGGGGGGATCAGAGACATGTGACATGGGGGTTGGGGGGCCAGAGCCATCTCTCATGGGGGTTGGGGGAGCAGAGCCATGTCACATGGGGGTAGGAGGGCCAGAGCCATGTCACATTGGGGGATCAGAGCCATGTAACATTGGGGGATCAGAGCCATGTAACATTGGGGGATCAGAGCCATGTGACATGGGTTTTTTTGGGCCAGAGCCATGCGACATGGGGGTTGGGGGGCCAGAGCCATGCCACATGGGGGTTGGGGGGCCAGAGCCATGTTACATTGGGGGGAGCAGAGCCATGTGATATGGGGGTTGGGGGGGCCAGAGTGATGTCACATGGGGGTTGGGGAGCCAGAGCCATGTCACATGGGGGTTGGGGGGCCAGAGCCATGTCACATGGGGGTTGGGGGGCCAGAGCCATGTTACATTGGGGGAAGGAAAGCCAGAGCCATGTAATATGGGGATTGGGGGGGAAGAGCCATGTAACATTGGGGGGCATAGCCATGTCATATGGGGGTAGGAGGGGCAGAGCCATGTTATAATGGGAGTAGGAGGCGCAGAGCCATGTTATAATGGGGGTAGGAGGGGCAGGGCCATGTTATAATTGGGGTAGGAGGGGCAGGGCCATGTTATAACGGGGGTAGGAGGGGCAGGGCCATGTTATAACGGGGGTAGGAGGGGCAGAGCCATGTTCTAACGGGGGTAGGAGGGGCAGAGCCATGTTCTAACGGGGGTAGGAGGGGCAGAGCCATGTTCTAACGGGGGTAGGAGGGGCAGAGCCATGTTCTAACGGGGGTAGGAGGGGCAGAGCCATGTTCTAACGGGGGTAGGAGGGGCAGAGCCATGTTCTAACGGGGGTAGGAGGGGCAGAGCCATGTTCTAACGGGGGTAGGAGGGGCAGAGCCATGTTCTAACGGGGGTAGGAGGGGCAGAGCCATGTTATAACGGGGGTAGGAGGGGCAGAGCCATGTTATAGCGGGGGTAGGAGGGGCAGAGCCATGTTATAGCGGGGGTAGGAGGGGCAGAGCCATGTTATAGCGGGGGTAGGAGGGGCAGAGCCATGTTATAATGGGGGTAGGAGGTACCCGGCATGAACACCGCTGCGATAATTCCAGTAGGACAATCCCAGGGTTCCAGCCCTACCTATCCACTTCCAAAGGAAATGACCCTGAAATGTGACCTCTGTGTTCCCACAGGAAGAGAATAACTTGGCATGCTTGACAGACGGCTACCATGACACCTATTGGGAGAGTGACGGGTCCCATGGACAGCACTGGGTCCAACTGAACATGAAGGAAGGCACCATCGTCAAGTAAGTTCTTGACTGTGTTATGTCCAAATGTTTGTGTACCCCAACCATCACACCATTTATAAGCTTGTTGGACATTCTATTCCAAAACCACGGCCGTTTGTTTATCATTGCCCCCTTTTGTGGGTACAACATCCTTCACTCTTCTGGGAAGACTTTCCACAAGTTTTTGAGGGTGCATGTGGAAATTTGTGCCCATTTGTGAGGACAGGTACTGATGTTTGATGACAAGACCCGGCTCACAATCGGGGTTCCAATTCATCCCAAAAGTGTTCAGTAGGGTTGAGGTCAGGTCTCTGTGCAGGACACTGGAGTTCCTCCACGCCGAACTGGTCATACCATGTCTTTATGGAGCTGGCTCCACATTTTGGAGTGTACCTGTGGGAATTTGTGCCCATTCACCCAAAATAGCATTTGTGAGGTCAGTATAGATGTTGAGAAGACCTGGCTCACAACCCAATACCCAAGGTGTTCATAGGGCTAAGGTTGGGTACTGATGTTGGATGAGAAGACCTGGCTCACCATTGTCGTTCCAATTCATCCCAAAGATGTTGAGTAGGGATGAGGTCAGGGCTCTGGGCAGGACAGGACACTGGAGTTCCTCCACACCAAACTGGTCATCCATGTCTTTATGGAGATGTTGGGTGAGAAGACCTGGCTCATTCTAGTTCATCCCAAAGGTGTTCAGTAGCAGGGGCGGACTGACCATTTGGAAACTCGGGCACTGCCTGAGGGCCCGGGGTCAGTAGGGGGCCCCATGAGTTGCCCCTGGTACCTTTTTCATAGGCTTTTTTGAGTTTGGGCAAGGACACAGGGGCCCCATGATCCCCTATTGCCTGGGGGCCCCATGAGTTGTCAGTCCGCCCCTGTTTTTTTTTTTTTTTTTTTTTGTCCGCAAACGTGGAACTATAACGTAAAAACCCGTAAGTGTCCGCAAAAAAGTGCAAGTGCAGAAACACACACACGAAAAACGTGCACTTAGGGGTGTGTTTGTCCTACCCCCGAAAGGGTTGGACCGTTCACCCGATCCCCCGGGGCACGAAGCTCCTGACAGGGACAAGGTTCCCATTTGGTCCTCCTGGCCAAAAGGCCTGGTGGACCACCGTTCCTTATGCCCAGCCGAAGCCGGACATCCAGTACTAGGCAAGGGGGTTCTCCCGAAGAGAAAACCCCCTAGGGATCAGGGGAGGAAGGAACCGTATGGCCACACATCCTCCCCCCTAGACTTCAGGTAAGGCCCGAGGACCCACACCCTCCATCCGTGAAAAACACACACATAAGAAAGCAAAAAGTGACAAAACGTGGGAGTGGTTTAAATAAATAGAATAAAATAAAAAAGTGGTACCGTGCCTAATTGTGCACAGACCAGGCCCTGAGGCCTGTAGCAAAAATTGCCCTGGACTTAGCCAAAAGACCTGGTCCTTAGGGCGCTGTGCAAAAAGATGTGAAAAACAGTGGCCATGTGTCATCTTCACACCGTGGGGTCCCACACCCAAGTGTTACTAGTGACACCCCTGAGAGCGTCTTCCCCAGGCTTTTTTGAGTTTGGGCAAGGACACAGGGGCCCCATGATCCCCTATTGCCTGGGAGCCCCATGAGTTGTCAGTCCGCCCCTGTTCAGTAGGGTTGAGGTTCAGGGCTCTGTGCAGGACACTGGAGTTCCTCCACACCAAACTGGTCATCCATGTCTTTATGGAGCTGGCTTTGTACACAGGGGACAGTCATGGTGGAACAGAAAAGGGTGTTTACTAGGGTAGAAGTCCAATGGTGTTCAGTAGGGTTGAGGTCTGCAGATGTTAAGTAGGGATGAAGTCAGGGCTCTGATGTGGAGGAACTCTAGTGTCCTGCACAGAGCCCTGAACCTCAACCCTACTGAACACCTTTGGGATGAACTAGAATGAGCAGGTCCTCTCAACAAACATCTCCATAAAGACATGGATGACCAGAAGAACAGAAAAGGGTGTTTACTTGGGTAGAGGTACAATGGTGTTCAGTATGGGGTTGAGGTCTAAAGATTTTAAGTAGGGATGAGGTCAGTGCTCTGTGCAGGACACTGGAGTTCCTCCACATCAAATTGGTCATCCCATGTCTTTATGGAGCTGGCTCTACATTTTTGAGTGTATTTGTGGGAATTTGTGCCCATTCACCCAAAATACCATTTGTGAGGTCAGTATAGCTGTTGAGAAGATCTGGCTCACAACCCAATACCCAAGGTGTTCAGTAGGGCTAAGGTTGGGTACTGATGCTGGATGAGAAGACCTGGCTCACCATCATTGTTCCAATTCAGCCCAAAGATGTTGAGTAGGGTTGAGGTTCAGGGCTCCGTGCAGGACACTGGAGTTCCTCCACACCAACCTGGTCATCCATGTCTTTATGGAGCTGGCTTTTTCCACAGGGGACAGTCATGGTGGAACAGAAAAGGGACTTCACCCAACCGTTACCACAAGGTTTGAAGAGCACAGTTGTCTACAGTGTCGTTGCTTGCTGTAGTATTAACAGGACCCATCACTGGAGACACCTGAACTCCATTCTTGGGCAAGGATCATATACTTTGGCCTTGCAGTGTACTCTCCTGTACTTCCACTTAAGGTTTGAGGTATCACCAGGCCTCGTGGTCCGTAGTTTGCATGTAGTTTGGCCTATATAACTTCTTTATGTACTTCAAAGATTTATCACAAGCAGAACAAGAACTGTTAGCGATCTTGTTTGCAACGAAAACCAATTCCAGCAGTATATCTGAGGGCTGCAGAGTCTTCCTATCAAACTCAGCAGGCTGTTCTGATGGGATCTATGGGCCAGGCACCACCATGAATGGAATGTTGCTGACTTGGCAGTGGCCTTTTCCGGTGATAACCATCGCAGATTGTCTTTCATGAGTATCTGGCATGAAAGGCGTGGGCAATGGAGAGGAATGCTTTGATGGGGAAAGTGCCTTGCTTATGGAAACTGCAGACCACGCGACCTGGTGGTGGTGGCGGCAAGACCTAAAACAGAACTTGAGGCCAAAAAACAGTAGACTTTAAAATTTGTATTTAATTTGAGAAAACTAGAACTGCCTGAAACCTGTTTTTAAATTATCTTCTCAAAATGCCCTGTGCAGGACTAAACCTCTGAGATCTTCCATACTTCAGGAAATTTATGGTCAGCGCTTGGGCACCATTGAGGATTGTCCATGGAGCAGTCATGTGACACAGAGCTGTAGAACCTCATTGGGATGTTGAAGTAGAACTAAAATTCTTTTTTTTTTCCCATTTAGAATGGCATAAGGGAGGGTTATACTGTAACTCCTGTCTGTTTTCTGTTTTTTTCCTCTCTGTATCCCATCGGGGAGATTTCTCTTCACTTCCTGTTCAATAGCCAAAACAAGAAATGAGAGGAAATCACACCAACGTTAGGGCTGTCATCAGAAGTGGCGTCCCTATTGGAAGATTTCCCCCATTGGGGGTCCTGGGACCAGCATGGCAGGTGTTGCCGGGTAGAGTGTAAAATATCACTTGGGCTCCTGGTGCCATTGGCTGGGGAACAAACCAATGCAGTACCATTGGAGGACAGGGGAGACATCGGGGGGGGGGCTTTTTAGACTCCTGATGTCTAAATAAAGGGAATCTGTCTTGAAAAGAATGAATCGCTTACTCTGCATTCACACTTGAGAGAAGTTCCAAAAAAGCTCAACCTTAACCCCTTCACACCTTCACCATTATTTTTTATTCTCCAGGGTGACTACTTTCAGAAAATAATGTTTTGGGGTTTTGCATAATCTTCAAACCTGAAATTATTATTTTTTTGTTATTTTTTTTTAAAACGTGTGCAAAAAAAAAAAAATGCTAAAAACGTCTCTGGCAGCGAATGGGTTGGCAATACATGAAAATGGGGCAGAAGAGTATCCATGTATCAACATTTTTACCTTGCCGCCCATGTGACGCATTGTGTGGCAGCCAAGGAATGGGCTTTAACCCCCACACACCTGTAGTCTTGGGGTCGGGTCCTTTGTTGGTTACTCCTGGGGCCAGATCCTTCTTTGGTTACTCCTGGGGCCGGGTCCTTCTTTGGTCACTCCTGGGGTCGGGTCCTTCTTTGGTCACTCCTGGGGTCGGGTCCTTCTTTGGTCACTCCTGGGGTTGGGTCCTTCTTTGATCACTCCTGGGGTCGGGTCCTTCTTTGGTCACTCCTGGGGTCGGGTCCTTCTTTGGTTACTCCTGGGGTCGGGTCCTTCTTTGGTTACTCCTGGGGTCGGGTCCTTCTTTGGTTACTCCTGGGGTCGGGTCCTTCTTTGGTTACTCCTGGGGTCGGGTCCTTCTTTGGTTACTCCTGGGGTCGGGTCCTTCTTTGGTTACTCCTGGGGTCGGGTCCTTCGTTGGTTACTCCTGGGGTCGGGTCCTTCGTTGGTTACTCCTGGGGTCGGGTCCTTCGTTGGTTACTCCTGGGGTCGGGTCCTTCGTTGGTTACTCCTGGGGTCGGGTCCTTCGTTCGTTACTCCTGGGGTCGGGTCCTTCGTTGGTCACTCCTGGGGCCGGGTCCTTCTTTGGTCACTCCTGGGGTCGGGTCTTTCTTTGGTCACTCCTGGGGTCGGGTCTTTCTTTGGTCACTCCTGGGGTCGGGTCCTTCTTTGGTCACTCCTGGGGTCGGGTCCTTCTTTGGTCACTCCTGGGGTCGGGTCCTTCTTTGGTCACTCCTGGGGTCGGGTCCTTTGGTCACTCCTGGGGCCGGGTCCTTTGGTCACTCCTGGGGCCGGGTCCTTTGGTCACTCCTGGGGCCGGGTCCTTTGGTCACTCCTGGGGCCGGGTCCTTTGGTCACTCCTGGGGCCGGGTCCTTTGGTCACTCCTGGGGCCGGGTCCTTTGGTCACTCCTGGGGCCGGGTCCTTCTTTGGCCACTCCTGGGGCCGGGTCCTTCGTTGGTTACTCCTGGGGTCGGGTCCTTCGTTGGTTACTCCTGGGGTCGGGTCCTTCGTTGGTTACTCCTGGGGTCGGGTCCTTCGTTGGTTACTCCTGGGATCGGGTCCTTCGTTGGTCACTCCTGGGGCCGGGTCCTTCTTTGGTCACTCCTGGGGCCGGGTCTTTCTTTGGTCACTCCTGGGGTCGGGTTCTTCTTTGGTCACTCCTGGGGTCGGGTCCTTCTTTGGTCACTCCTGGGGCCGGGTCCTTTGGTCACTCCTGGGGCCGGGTCCTTCTTTGGTCACTCCTGGGGCCGGGTCCTTCTTTGGTCACTCCTGGGGTCGGGTCCTTCTTTGGTCACTCCTGGGGCCGGGTCCTTCTTTGGTCACTCCTGGGGCCGGGTCCTTCTTTGGTCACTCCTGGGGCCGGGTCCTTCTTTGGTCACTCCTGGGGCCGGGTCCTTCTTTGGTCACTCCTGGGGCCGGGTCCTTCTTTGGTCACTCCTGGGGCCGGGTCCTTCTTTGGTCACTCCTGGGGCCGGGTCCTTCTTTGGTCACTCCTGGGGCCGGGTCCTTCTTTGGTCACTCCTGGGGCCGGGTCCTTCTTTGGTCACTCCTGGGGCCGGGTCCTTCTTTGGTCACTCCTGGGGCCGGGTCCTTCTTTGGTCACTCCTGGGGCCGGGTCCTTCTTTGGTCACTCCTGGGGCCGGGTCCTTCTTTGGTCACTCCTGGGGCCGGGTCCTTCTTTGGTCACTCCTGGGGCCGGGTCCTTCTTTGGTCACTCCTGGGGTCGGGTCCTTCTTTGGTCACTCCTGGGGTCGGGTCCTTCTTTGGTTACTCCTGGGGTCGGGTCCTTCTGTGGTCACTCCTGGGGTCGGGTCCTTCTGTGGTCACTCCTGGGGTCGGGTCCTCGTTGGTCACTCCTGGGGTCGGGTCCTTCTTTGGTCACTCCTGGGGCCGGGTCCTTCTTTGGTCACTCCTGGGGCCGGGTCCTTCTTTGGTCACTCCTGGGGCCGGGTCCTTCTTTGGTCACTCCTGGGGCCGGGTCCTTCTTTGGTCACTCCTGGGGCCGGGTCCTTCTTTGGTCACTCCTGGGGCCGGGTCCTTCTTTGGTCACTCCTGGGGCCGGGTCCTTCTTTGGTCACTCCTGGGGCCGGGTCCTTCTTTGGTCACTCCTGGGGCCGGGTCCTTCTTTGGTTACTCCTATGACTGTTCTTCTGTCTGCAGGAAGCTGCTACTGATCGTGGACTCTACGGACGAGAACTACATGCCCAAAAGAGTGATGGTGTACGGGGGCGAGCGAGACTCCCTGAAGAAGCTGAACGACGTCCTCATAGAGGAGTGAGTACAAAATGTGGGAGGTTTCCCGTATGTTGGCCAACATCGATTATATCAAATTCGACCAAAAAATTCCACCCTATGAATATGTGATTTTTTAGACAAATGTAGAGGCAACGTTTTAAAAAGAAAAATTTTAAAACTTTATTACAGGAAAACATGAAAAAAATGTTAAATAATCTTTATCACAGGATCTCTAAAATATATAAAACATGAAAAAATGTTAAATAATCTTTATCACAGGATCTCTAAAATATATAAAACATGAAAAAATGTTAAATAATCTTTATCACAGGATCTCTAAAATATATAAAACATGAAAAAATGTTAAATAATCTTTATTACATGAAGTCTAAAATATATAAAACGATATTTTCCGTTTGTCAAACAATATTATTACAAAATAGTATACAATAGTTTGTCACACAAGCAGAGATTCTATACTGAGTACCTGAACAGGTCTCACAGAGATCACATGGTACAGGGCCATTCACAACAGCCTTGTACCATGTGACAAGCTGTGACCAATCGCAGCTCTCACAGTATTTCTCAGTGGCTGCAGGAATGCAGCCAGAGTGAAGGAGAAATGATTGCTTCTACAGCCTTTATGGGTGTGAAAGCAATCAATGTAAAAAAAAAAAATTTCATCACCCCCCACAAGTAGTACAGTGTCACCATGGTAACACTGTACTGTTTGGGTGACAGTTTGTAAAAAAAAAAATATATATATATATAAATAATAAAAAAAAAAATAAAAATGTAAAAAAAAAAAAATTAGAAAAAATATAATTTTTGGTTATAAACGAATTTTGGCTTTTTTTTTTTTTTCTTGCTAAAAAGATAATTGAATACATTTTGGCCAAGATTTATGAAGAAAGCTTATTTATTTTCAAAATGTTGTAAGAAAAATGCTTTTTTTTTTTCAAAATTTTTGGACTTTTTAATTTCTCAAAAAAATACTAAAACATTCATATGGGTACAGTATTGCATGACCGCGCAATTGTCATTCAAAGTGTGATAGCGCTGAAAGCTGAAAATTGGCCTGGGGGGGAAAGTGTCCGGACTGGAAGGGGGGGAAAGCGTCCGGACCGGAAGGGGGGGAAAGCGTCCGGACCGGAAGGGGGGGAAAGCGTCCGGACCGGAAGGGGGGGAAAGCGTCCGGACCGGAAGGGGGGGAAAGCGTCCGGACCGGAAGGGGGGGAAAGCGTCCGGACCGGAAGGGGGGGAAAGCGTCCGGACCGGAAGGGGGGGAAAGCGTCCGGACCGGAAGGGGGGGAAAGCGTCCGGGCCGGAAGGGGGGGAAAGCGTCCGGGCCGGAAGGGGGGGAAAGCGTCCGGACCGGAAGGGGGGGAAAGCGTCCGGACCGGAAGGGGGGGAAAGCGTCCGGGCCGGAAGGGGGGGAAAGCGTCCGGGCCGGAAGGGGGGGAAAGCGTCCGGACCGGAAGGGGGGGAAAGCGTCTGGACCGGAAGGGGGGGAAAGCGTCTGGACCGGAAGGGGGGGAAAGCGTCTGGACCGGAAGGGGGGGAAAGCGTCTGGACCGGAAGGGGGGGAAAGCGTCTGGACCGGAAGGGGGGGAAAGCGTCCGGACCGGAAGAGGGGGGGAGTGTCTGGACTGGAAGGGGGGGGGGAGGTGTCTGGACTGGAAAGGGGGGGGAAAGTGTCTGGACTGGAAAGGGGGGGGAAAGTGTCTGGACTGGAAAGGGGGGGGGGGAAAGTGTCCGGACTGGAAAGGGGGGGGGAAAGTGTCCGGACTGGAAAGGGGGGGGGAAAGTGTCCGGACTGGAAAGGGGGGGGAAAGTGTCCGGACTGGGAAAGTGTCCGGACTGGAAGGGGGGGAGAAGTGTCCGGACTGGGGGGGGGGGGGGGGAAGGGGGGTGAAGTGTCCGGACTGGCAGGGGGGGGGGGGAAGGGGGGTGAAGTGTCCGGACTGGAAGGGGGGGAAGGGGGGAGAAGTGTCCGGACTGGAAGGGGGGGGGGGGAAGGGGGGTGAAGTGTCCGGACTGGAAGGGGGGGAAGGGGGGAGAAGTGTCCGGACTGGAAGGGGGGGGGGGGAAGGGGGGTGAAGTGTCCGGACCGGAAGGGGGGAAATAAAATACTCCCAAATATTCTATGTACCTTACCAACTTTGATTAACATAAATTATAAAAAATATCTATAATACTTTTTTTTTTACTAAGTTATTTGTGTTTAGTAAAATTTTACGGTTTAGTTTTGTTTTTCTTTTTTTCCTTTTTTTGTTTTTGTCATTTGTCAGCGGTGGTCGCCCTTTTCATGGCGCGGTGCTCACTAGACGTATTCTCGCCTTCTCACTTCCTGCATTCTTTTGTAGTGTGTTTTTTTTTTTTTTTTTCTGTCCATAAAGCTCCGCCTGGCACTGCTAATTTGCATACCCATGATGCATTTGTGTTGGCATGAACACACGTACACCTGTAATTTTGTCTGTTTTCATTGTATTTGGTCAATTATTCTTTTTTTATTATACAGAAGATATTTTCTTTGGTGGTGAATCTTGCAGAATTTGTTTCCTTTGTTATATTTTTATATACAGTATATTTACTTTCTATTATAAATAATATATCTATAATATTTTACATAAAATATTCCCAAATATTCTATGGACTTTACCAACTTTGATTAACATTAATTATAAAAAATATATATTTCCGTCATTATAGATCTATAATATTTATAATATATATATTTTTGCTAAGTTATTTGTGGATATTAAAATTTTACGTTTTTTTTTTTTTTTTTTTTTAATTTTAATTTTTTTCCTTCTTTGTTTGTCGTTTGTCAGCGGTGGTCACCCTTTTCATGGCGCGGTG
Source organism: Staurois parvus (assembly GCF_062004578.1). Classification (NCBI taxonomy): domain Eukaryota; kingdom Metazoa; phylum Chordata; class Amphibia; order Anura; family Ranidae; genus Staurois; species Staurois parvus. The sequence goes on along the minus strand of NW_028320078.1, from coordinate 106,164 downwards.
CTCACTAGACGCATTCTCGCCTTCTCACTTCCTGCATTCTTTTTTTTGGTGTTTTTTTTTTTTTTTTTTTTTTTCTGTTCGCAAAGCTCCGCCTGGCACTGTTTAATTTGCATACCCATGATGCATTTGTTAGCATGAACACACGTACACCTATAATTTTGTTTGATATTTTCACTGTATTTGGTCAATAATTATTCTTTTTTATTATAAAGAATATGTATTCTTTCATGGTGAATCTTGCAGAATTTGTTTCCTTTCTTATATTTTTCTATACAGTATATTTATATACTTTATAATATAAATAATATATTTATAATACTTTGTTAAAGAAAATATTCCCAAATATTCTATGGACCTTCCCAACTTTGATTAACATTACTTATAAAACAAAATAATCTATTTCCTTCATTATAGATCTATAATATCTTTTTTTTTTTTTTTTAATTTTATTTCTGGATAGTAAAATTTTACGGTTCAGTTTTTTTTTTTCTTTTTCTTTTTTTCCTTTTTTGTTTTTGTCATTTGTCAGCGGTGGTCGCCCTTTACATGGCGCGGAGCTCACTAGACACATTCTCGCCTTCTCACTTCCTGCATTCTTTTGCAGCTGTTTTTTTTTTTTTTTTTCCTGTCTGTAAAGCTCCGCCTGGCACTGCCTAATTTGCATACCCATGATGCATTTGTGTTGGCATGAACACACGTACACCTATAATTTTGTCTAATGTTTTCCTTGTATTTGGTCAATAATTCTTGTTTTTTATTATACAGTATATATTGTCTTTGATGGTGAATCGGAAAAAAATTGAATTCTTTTAGTCTCTCTTAGTTGTACAAAGTCCGTCTTTGGTTGGGGAGTTCACCTCCTGCTACCATCTGTATACTCTGGTTTCTCTTCAGATCGTATAAATCTTTCGCCTTTTACTAAAGATTTCCGTGGAGAGGAACAATTATGAGTTTCTAACAATTTTTTGATGCCTAGCTGATGCTGGGCTTTCTTAAAGGTTAAATATCAGAAATAAATTATTATTGAAATTAGTTCTTTATGTAGTTTGTAGCGTTGCTATGACGCTGCTGAACTAAATACTTCCTGGATGATGTTTCTCCTTTTTAATTTAAATATAATTTATTTTATTATTTTAATATAATTATTTTAATATATATTATTATAATATATTATTATATATATTATATATATATAATATTTTAATAATTTATTTTAATATAATTTTATTTTAAATGTGATTTTGTAGTAAAAAGGTAAAATCAAGAAAACACTAAAAAAATTATCCTTTATATATTTATTTGTTTTGCCATTTTAAGTTTTCTATCTTTTGCTTAAAGCAATATCTTGTCAAGGGAGGAGATGATGGAGGTAAAATCTGATTAAAAACAATATCAGTTTAAAAAATGAAAACAATTTATTTTGCTGACATAATATTATACAGGATATATATCTATTGTTATAGCAATAGAAAGCAATTACATTCCCAGAACAGACAACAGGCGTACCTCGGTTTACAAATTTAATTCGCTCTGCGGGACTTTTCATATTGCGAAACATTTGTAGGCCGAAGCACGGTTTCCCATAGGAATGCATTGAAAACCAATGAATCCGTTCCGGAGGTGAGAAAAAAAAAATATTTTATCTGTTCAAAACTCTTTATAAAGGCATAGTACAGTACAGGGACATGATTAAAAATCAATTCGTAAATGCATCAAAAACCAATTATTCCGTTCGTATTGCGAAATATTCTTAAACCGATACGCAGTTTCACATAGGAATGCATTGAAAACCAATTAATCTGTTCCAGAGGTCAGAAAAAGTAAAAAAAAAGTATTTTATCTGCTCAAAACGTTTTATAAAGGCATAGTACTGTACAGGGACATGATTAAAAAATAATTGTAAATGCATTGAAATCCAATTAATCTGTTCGTATTATGAAAAAAATTTGTAAACCGAGGCATTATTTTAAGTGGATTTTCATTCGTAAACCGAGGTACACCTGTTTTATTTTCTTAGACACAAACTGGAAATTATTTTTTTTCCTTAGCATTGGCTTAAAAATACATAATTTTTATATAAGCAGTCATTTATTTTCTGTTACATATTTCTCAATTGTTTCCTTCCTTTTTTTAATATTTTTTTTAATCATTGACGTCCTGCTAAAAATTTTAATGTCGCGTGCAGAAATAATTTAAAGATTTCACTTTCTTGAGTTGCTCTGATTTTGGAAGATCTTTCGTCTTGGCCAATGTTGGTGGTGAGGAACATGACGTAGACACGGATCGGATTGTCTCGTTAGGGCTGGGGTTCTTTATACTCTGGTTTCTCTTCAGATCGTATAAATCTTTCGCCTTTTACTAAAGATTTCCGTGGAGAGGAACAACCATGAGTTTCAGAGAATTTTTTGATGCCTAGCTGATGCTGGGCTTGCTCACTTGTTGAAAAATAGATTGAGTTGCTCTGTTTTTGGAAGATTTTGTGTGTAAGACTGTGTGTAAGGGATCCTTCAAAAGCACAGGGTGACCTTCCATAGCCCAATTCCATTGGCATGCCCATGGTATGGTGCTGGTGAAGCTCATCACTACAAGTGCCTACCGAAGCCCGCTAAAGAGCTGTAAAGACATGCAAATGAGGCCGCTCTGCCTTCTCCCATAATCCCCTGCAGTAGGCCGTCCTTTGGCTTGTCTGTATTTGCATAACCCATCGTATCTCGGGTAACATGTACTGGCATTTTTGTCTAGGTAAACCTTTTCTGGTGGTATTTGGATCTGAAGTATCCTTTTCCTTTGATTGGGTTCCGCACCTTATTTGGCTCTGTTTGTGAATGATATGAAATCAGGAGTCACCGTGAGCTAAGCAGCATCTGTGTGCCGCCGGCAACCTCGTTTAGGGCTGGGGTTCTTTATACTCTGGTTTCTCTTCAGATCGTATAAATCTTTCGCCTTTTACTAAAGATTTCCGTGGAGAGGAACAACCATGAGTTTCAGAGAATTTTTTGATGCCTAGCTGATGCTGGGCTTGCTCACTTGTTGAAAAATAGATTGAGTTGCTCTGTTTTTGGAAGATCTTTCGACTTTGCCAATGTTGTTGTTGGTGGTGGTGGTGAGGAACATGACGTAGACGCTGATCGGATTGTCTCGTTTTACCAACGGGTTATGGAAGTGTTTGAAAAGTGGTTGAATTTTCTGGGCTCGGATCAAAGTTTCTGGTGTATCTAGCCAAAGCTGAACCTGCTCTAAACCTGTAGGGCTTTCCCTCGGTAGCGAAATGCGTCGCAGCATGTTGGAAGCATTTCCCGCGTTCTTCAGGTTAGCTCTTTTTGTCCTGTCGACCCGTGTGGTTCTATTGGACTGTGTGTAAGGGATCCTTCAAAAGCACAGGGTGACCTTCCATAGCCCAATTCCATTGGCATGCCCATGATATGGTGCTGGTGAAGCTCATCACTACAAGTGCCTACGGAAGCCCGCTAAAGAGCTGTAAAGACATGCAAATGAGGCCGCTCTGCCTTCTCCCATAATCCCCTGCAGTAGGCCGTCCTTTGGCTTGTCTGTATTTGCATAACCCATCGTATCTCGGGTAACATGTACTGGCATTTTTGTCTAGGTAAACCTTTTCTGGTGGTATTTGGATCTGAAGTATCCTTTTCCTTTGATTGGGTTCCGCACCTTATTTGGCTCTGTTTGTGAATGATATGAAATCAGGAGTCACCGTGAGCTGAGCAGCATCTGTGTGCCGCCGGCAACCTCGTTTAGGGCTGGGGTTCTTTATACTCTGGTTTCTCTTCAGATCGTATAAATCTTTCGCCTTTTACTAAAGATTTCCGTGGAGAGGAACAACCATGAGTTTCAGAGAATTTTTTGATGCCTAGCTGATGCTGGGCTTGCTCACTTGTTGAAAAATAGATTGAGTTGCTCTGTTTTTGGAAGATCTTTCGACTTTGCCAATGTTGTTGTTGGTGGTGGTGAGGAACATGACGTAGACGCTGATCGGATTGTCTCGTTTTACCAACGGGTTATGGAAGTGTTTGAAAAGTGGTTGAATTTTCTGGGCTTGGATCAAAGTTTCTGGTGTATCTAGCCAAAGCTGAACCTGCTCTAATCCTGTAGGGCTTTCCCTCGGTAGCGAAATGCGTCGCAGCATGTTGGAAGCATTTCCCGCGGTCTTCAGGTTAGCTCTTTTTGTCCTGTCGACCCGTGTGGTTCTATTGGACTGTGTGTAAGGGATCCTTCAAAAGCACAGGGTGACCTTCCATAGCCCAATTCCATTGGCATGCCCATGGTATGGTGCTGGTGAAGCTCATCACTACAAGTGCCTACGGAAGCCCGCTAAAGAGCTGTAAAGACATGCAAATGAGGCCGCTCTGCCTTCTCCCATAATCCCCTGCAGTAGGCCGTCCTTTGGCTTGTCTGTATTTGCATAACCCATCGTATCTCGGGTAACATGTACTGGCATTTTTGTCTAGGTAAACCTTTTCTGGTGGTATTTGGATCTGAAGTATCCTTTTCCTTTGATTGGGTTCCGCACCTTATTTGGCTCTGTTTGTGAATGATATGAAATCAGGAGTCACCGTGAGCTAAGCAGCATCTGTGTGCCGCCGGCAACCTCGTTTAGGGCTGGGGTTCTTTATACTCTGGTTTCTCTTCAGATTGTATAAATCTTTCGCCTTTTACTAAAGATTTCCGTGGAGAGGAACAACCATGAGTTTCAGAGAATTTTTTGATGCCTAGCTGATGCTGGGCTTGCTCACTTGTTGAAAAATAGATTGAGTTGCTCTGTTTTTGGAAGATCTTTCGACTTTGCCAATGTTGTTGTTGGTGGTGGTGGTGAGGAACATGACGTAGACGCTGATCGGATTGTCTCGTTTTACCAACGGGTTATGGAAGTGTTTGAAAAGTGGTTGAATTTTCTGGGCTCGGATCAAAGTTTCTGGTGTATCTAGCCAAAGCTGAACCTGCTCTAAACCTGTAGGGCTTTCCCTCGGTAGCGAAATGCGTCGCAGCATGTTGGAAGCATTTCCCGCGTTCTTCAGGTTAGCTCTTTTTGTCCTGTCGACCCGTGTGGTTCTATTGGACTGTGTGTAAGGGATCCTTCAAAAGCACAGGGTGACCTTCCATAGCCCAATTCCATTGGCATGCCCATGGTATGGTGCTGGTGAAGCTCATCACTACAAGTGCCTACGGAAGCCCGCTAAAGAGCTGTAAAGACATGCAAATGAGGCCGCTCTGCCTTCTCCCATAATCCCCTGCAGTAGGCCGTCCTTTGGCTTGTCTGTATTTGCATAACCCATCGTATCTCGGGTAACATGTACTGGCATTTTTGTCTAGGTAAACCTTTTCTGGTGGTATTTGGATCTGAAGTATCCTTTTCCTTTGATTGGGTTCCGCACCTTATTTGGCTCTGTTTGTGAATGATATGAAATCAGGAGTCACCGTGAGCTGAGCAGCATCTGTGTGCCGCCGGCAACCTCGTTTAGGGCTGGGGTTCTTTATACTCTGGTTTCTCTTCAGATCGTATAAATCTTTCGCCTTTTACTAAAGATTTCCGTGGAGAGGAACAACCATGAGTTTCAGAGAATTTTTTGATGCCTAGCTGATGCTGGGCTTGCTCACTTGTTGAAAAATAGATTGAGTTGCTCCGTTTTTGGAAGATCTTTCGACTTTGCCAATGTTGTTGTTGGTGGTGGTGAGGAACATGACGTAGACGCTGATCGGATTGTCTCGTTTTACCAACGGGTTATGGAAGTGTTTGAAAAGTGGTTGAATTTTCTGGGCTTGGATCAAAGTTTCTGGTGTATCTAGCCAAAGCTGAACCTGCTCTAATCCTGTAGGGCTTTCCCTCGGTAGCGAAATGCGTCGCAGCATGTTGGAAGCATTTCCCGCGTTCTTCAGGTTAGCTCTTTTTGTCCTGTCGACCCGTGTGGTTCTATTGGACTGTGTGTAAGGGATCCTTCAAAAGCACAGGGTGACCTTCCATAGCCCAATTCCATTGGCATGCCCATGGTATGGTGCTGGTGAAGCTCATCACTACAAGTGCCTACGGAAGCCCGCTAAAGAGCTGTAAAGACATGCAAATGAGGCCGCTCTGCCTTCTCCCATAATCCCCTGCAGTAGGCCGTCCTTTGGCTTGTCTGTATTTGCATAACCCATCGTATCTCGGGTAACATGTACTGGCATTTTTGTCTAGGTAAACCTTTTCTGGTGGTATTTGGATCTGAAGTATCCTTTTCCTTTGATTGGGTTCCGCACCTTATTTGGCTCTGTTTGTGAATGATATGAAATCAGGAGTCACCGTGAGCTGAGCAGCATCTGTGTGCCGCCGGCAACCTCGTTTAGGGCTGGGGTTCTTTATACTCTGGTTTCTCTTCAGATCGTATAAATCTTTCGCCTTTTACTAAAGATTTCCGTGGAGAGGAACAACCATGAGTTTCAGAGAATTTTTTGATGCCTAGCTGATGCTGGGCTTGCTCACTTGTTGAAAAATAGATTGAGTTGCTCCGTTTTTGGAAGATCTTTCGACTTTGCCAATGTTGTTGTTGGTGGTGGTGAGGAACATGACGTAGACGCTGATCGGATTGTCTCGTTTTACCAACGGGTTATGGAAGTGTTTGAAAAGTGGTTGAATTTTCTGGGCTTGGATCAAAGTTTCTGGTGTATCTAGCCAAAGCTGAACCTGCTCTAATCCTGTAGGGCTTTCCCTCGGTAGCGAAATGCGTCGCAGCATGTTGGAAGCATTTCCCGCGTTCTTCAGGTTAGCTCTTTTTGTCCTGTCGACCCGTGTGGTTCTATTGGACTGTGTGTAAGGGATCCTTCAAAAGCACAGGGTGACCTTCCATAGCCCAATTCCATTGGCATGCCCATGGTATGGTGCTGGTGAAGCTCATCACTACAAGTGCCTACGGAAGCCCGCTAAAGAGCTGTAAAGACATGCAAATGAGGCCGCTCTGCCTTCTCCCATAATCCCCTGCAGTAGGCCGTCCTTTGGCTTGTCTGTATTTGCATAACCCATCGTATCTCGGGTAACGTGTACTGGCATTTTTGTCTAGGTAAACCTTTTCTGGTGGTATTTGGATCTGAAGTATCCTTTTCCTTTGATTGGGTTCCGCACCTTATTTGGCTCTGTTTGTGAATGATATGAAATAAGGAGTCACCGTGAGCTGAGCAGCATCTGTGTGCCGCCGGCAACCTCGTTTAGGGCTGGGGTTCTTTATACTCTGGTTTCTCTTCAGATCGTATAAATCTTTCGCCTTTTACTAAAGATTTCCGTGGAGAGGAACAACCATGAGTTTCAGAGAATTTTTTGATGCCTAGCTGATGCTGGGCTTGCTCACTTGTTGAAAAATAGATTGAGTTGCTCTGTTTTTGGAAGATCTTTCGACTTTGCCAATGTTGTTGTTGGTGGTGGTGAGAACATGACGTAGACGCTGATCGGATTGTCTCGTTTTACCAACGGGTTATGGAAGTGTTTGAAAAGTGGTTGAATTTTCTGGGCTTGGATCAAAGTTTCTGGTGTATCTAGCCAAAGCTGAACCTGCTCTAATCCTGTAGGGCTTTCCCTCGGTAGCGAAATGCGTCGCAGCATGTTGGAAGCATTTCCCGCGGTCTTCAGGTTAGCTCTTTTTGTCCTGTCGACCCGTGTGGTTCTATTGGACTGTGTGTAAGGGATCCTTCAAAAGCACAGGGTGACCTTCCATAGCCCAATTCCATTGGCATGCCCATGGTATGGTGCTGGTGAAGCTCATCACTACAAGTGCCTACGGAAGCCCGCTAAAGAGCTGTAAAGACATGCAAATGAGGCCGCTCTGCCTTCTCCCATAATCCCCTGCAGTAGGCCGTCCTTTGGCTTGTCTGTATTTGCATAACCCATCGTATCTCGGGTAACATGTACTGGCATTTTTGTCTAGGTAAACCTTTTCTGGTGGTATTTGGATCTGAAGTATCCTTTTCCTTTGATTGGGTTCCGCACCTTATTTGGCTCTGTTTGTGAATGATATGAAATCAGGAGTCACCGTGAGCTAAGCAGCATCTGTGTGCCGCCGGCAACCTCGTTTAGGGCTGGGGTTCTTTATACTCTGGTTTCTCTTCAGATCGTATAAATCTTTCGCCTTTTACTAAAGATTTCCGTGGAGAGGAACAACCATGAGTTTCAGAGAATTTTTTGATGCCTAGCTGATGCTGGGCTTGCTCACTTGTTGAAAAATAGATTGAGTTGCTCTGTTTTTGGAAGATCTTTCGACTTTGCCAATGTTGTTGTTGGTGGTGGTGAGGAACATGACGTAGACGCTGATCGGATTGTCTCGTTTTACCAACGGGTTATGGAAGTGTTTGAAAAGTGGTTGAATTTTCTGGGCTTGGATCAAAGTTTCTGGTGTATCTAGCCAAAGCTGAACCTGCTCTAATCCTGTAGGGCTTTCCCTCGGTAGCGAAATGCGTCGCAGCATGTTGGAAGCATTTCCCGCGGTCTTCAGGTTAGCTCTTTTTGTCCTGTCGACCCGTGTGGTTCTATTGGACTGTGTGTAAGGGATCCTTCAAAAGCACAGGGTGACCTTCCATAGCCCAATTCCATTGGCATGCCCATGGTATGGTGCTGGTGAAGCTCATCACTACAAGTGCCTACGGAAGCCCGCTAAAGAGCTGTAAAGACATGCAAATGAGGCCGCTCTGCCTTCTCCCATAATCCCCTGCAGTAGGCCGTCCTTTGGCTTGTCTGTATTTGCATAACCCATCGTATCTCGGGTAACATGTACTGGCATTTTTGTCTAGGTAAACCTTTTCTGGTGGTATTTGGATCTGAAGTATCCTTTTCCTTTGATTGGGTTCCGCACCTTATTTGGCTCTGTTTGTGAATGATATGAAATCAGGAGTCACCGTGAGCTAAGCAGCATCTGTGTGCCGCCGGCAACCTCGTTTAGGGCTGGGGTTCTTTATACTCTGGTTTCTCTTCAGATCGTATAAATCTTTCGCCTTTTACTAAAGATTTCCGTGGAGAGGAACAACCATGAGTTTCAGAGAATTTTTTGATGCCTAGCTGATGCTGGGCTTGCTCACTTGTTGAAAAATAGATTGAGTTGCTCTGTTTTTGGAAGATCTTTCGACTTTGCCAATGTTGTTGTTGGTGGTGGTGAGGAACATGACGTAGACGCTGATCGGATTGTCTCGTTTTACCAACGGGTTATGGAAGTGTTTGAAAAGTGGTTGAATTTTCTGGGCTCGGATCAAAGTTTCTGGTGTATCCAGCCAAAGCTGAACCTGCTCTAATCCTGTAGGGCTTTCCCTCGGTAGCGAAATGCGTCGCAGCATGTTGGAAGCATTTCCCGCGTTCTTCAGGTTAGCTCTTTTTGTCCTGTCGACCCGTGTGGTTCTATTGGACTGTGTGTAAGGGATCCTTCAAAAGCACAGGGTGACCTTCCATAGCCCAATTCCATTGGCATGCCCATGGTATGGTGCTGGTGAAGCTCATCACTACAAGTGCCTACGGAAGCCCGCTAAAGAGCTGTAAAGACATGCAAATGAGGCCGCTCTGCCTTCTCCCATAATCCCCTGCAGTAGGCCGTCCTTTGGCTTGTCTGTATTTGCATAACCCATCGTATCTCGGGTAACGTGTACTGGCATTTTTGTCTAGGTAAACCTTTTCTGGTGGTATTTGGATCTGAAGTATCCTTTTCCTTTGATTGGGTTCCGCACCTTATTTGGCTCTGTTTGTGAATGATATGAAATCAGGAGTCACCGTGAGCTGAGCAGCATCTGTGTGCCGCCGGCAACCTCGTTTAGGGCTGGGGTTCTTTATACTCTGGTTTCTCTTCAGATCGTATAAATCTTTCGCCTTTTACTAAAGATTTCCGTGGAGAGGAACAACCATGAGTTTCAGAGAATTTTTTGATGCCTAGCTGATGCTGGGCTTGCTCACTTGTTGAAAAATAGATTGAGTTGCTCCGTTTTTGGAAGATCTTTCGACTTTGCCAATGTTGTTGTTGGTGGTGGTGAGGAACATGACGTAGACGCTGATCGGATTGTCTCGTTTTACCAACGGGTTATGGAGCTGTTTGAAAAGTGGTTGAATTTTCTGGGCTCGGCTCAAAGTTTCTGGTGTATCCAGCCAAAGCTGATCCTGCTCTAATCCTGTAGGGCTTTCCCTTCGGTAGCGAAATGCGTGGCAGCATGTCGGAAGCATTTCCCGCGTTCTTCAGGTTAGCTCTTTTTGGCCTGTCGACCCGTGTGGTTCTATTGGACTGTGTGTAAGGGATCCTTCAAAAGCACAGGGTGACCTTCCATAGCCCAATTGCATTGGCATGCCCGTGGTATGGTGCTGGTGAAGCTCATCGCTACAAGTGCCTACGGAAGCCCGCTAAACAGCTGTAAAGACATGCAAATGAGGCCGCTCTGCCTTCTCCCATAATCCCCTGCAGTAGGCCGTCCTTTGGCTTGTCTGTATTTGCATAACCCATCGTATCTCGGGTAACATGTACTGGCATTTTTGTCTAGGTAAACCTTTTCTGGTGGTATTTGGATCGGAAGTATCCTTTTCCTTTGATTGGGTTCCGCACCTTATTTGGCTCTGTTTGTGAATGATATGAAATCAGGAGTCACCGTGAGCTGAGCAGCATCTGTGTGCCGCCGGCAACCTCGTTTAGGGCTGGGGTTCTTTATACTCTGGTTTCTCTTCAGATCGTATAAATCTTTTGCCTTTTACTAAAGATTTCCGTGGAGAGGAACAACCATGAGTTTCAGAGAATTTTTTGATGCCTAGCTGATGCTGGGCTTGCTCACTTGTTGAAAAATAGATTGAGTTGCTCTGTTTTTGGAAGATCTTTGGTCTTGGCCAATGTTGTTGGTGGTGGTGGTGGTGGTGGTGGTGAGGAACATGACGTAGACGCTGATCGGATTGTCTCGTTTTACCAACGGGTTATGGAGCTGTTTGAAAAGTGGTTGAATTTTCTGGGCTCGGCTCAAAGTTTCTGGTGTATCCAGCCAAAGCTGATCCTGCTCTAATCCTGTAGGGCTTTCCCTTCGGTAGCGAAATGCGTCGCAGCATGTCGGAAGCATTTCCCGCGTTCTTCAGGTTAGCTCTTTTTGGCCTGTCGACCCGTGTGGTTCTATTGGACTGTGTGTAAGGGATCCTTCAAAAGCACAGGGTGACCTTCCATAGCCCAATTCCATTGGCACGCCCGTGGTATGGTGCTGGTGAAGCTCATCGCTACAAGTGCCTACGGAAGCCCGCTAAACAGCTGTAAAGACATGCAAATGAGGCCGCTCTGCCTTCTCCCATAATCCCCTGCAGTAGGCCGTCCTTTGGCTTGTCTGTATTTGCATAACCCGAACGTATCTCGGGTAACATGTACTGGCATTTTTGTCTAGGTAAACCTTTTCTGGTGGTATTTGGATCGGAAGTATCCTTTTCCTTTGATTGGGTTCCGCACCTTATTTGGCTCTGTTTGTGAATGATATGAAATCAGGAGTCACCGTGAGCTGAGCAGCATCTGTGTGCCGCCGGCAACCTCGTTTAGGGCTGGGGTTCTTTATACTCTGGTTTCTCTTCAGATCGTATAAATCTTTCGCCTTTTACTAAAGATTTCCGTGGAGAGGAACAACCATGAGTTTCAGAGAATTTTTTGATGCCTAGCTGATGCTGGGCTTGCTCACTTGTTGAAAAATAGATTGAGTTGCTCTGTTTTTGGAAGATCTTTCGACTTTGCCAATGTTGTTGGTGGTGGTGAGGAACATGACGTAGACGCTGATCGGATTGTCTCGTTTTACCAACGGGTTATGGAAGTGTTTGAAAAGTGGTTGAATTTTCTGGGCTCGGATCAAAGTTTCTGGTGTATCCAGCCAAAGCTGAACCTGCTCTAATCCTGTAGGGCTTTCCCTCGGTAGCGAAATGCGTCGCAGCATGTTGGAAGCATTTCCCGCGTTCTTCAGGTTAGCTCTTTTTGTCCTGTCGACCCGTGTGGTTCTATTGGACTGTGTGTAAGGGATCCTTCAAAAGCACAGGGTGACCTTCCATAGCCCAATTCCATTGGCATGCCCATGGTATGGTGCTGGTGAAGCTCATCACTACAAGTGCCTACGGAAGCCCGCTAAAGAGCTGTAAAGACATGCAAATGAGGCCGCTCTGCCTTCTCCCATAATCCCCTGCAGTAGGCCGTCCTTTGGCTTGTCTGTATTTGCATAACCCATCGTATCTCGGGTAACGTGTACTGGCATTTTTGTCTAGGTAAACCTTTTCTGGTGGTATTTGGATCTGAAGTATCCTTTTCCTTTGATTGGGTTCCGCACCTTATTTGGCTCTGTTTGTGAATGATATGAAATCAGGAGTCACCGTGAGCTGAGCAGCATCTGTGTGCCGCCGGCAACCTCGTTTAGGGCTGGGGTTCTTTATACTCTGGTTTCTCTTCAGATCGTATAAATCTTTCGCCTTTTACTAAAGATTTCCGTGGAGAGGAACAACCATGAGTTTCAGAGAATTTTTTGATGCCTAGCTGATGCTGGGCTTGCTCACTTGTTGAAAAATAGATTGAGTTGCTCCGTTTTTGGAAGATCTTTCGACTTTGCCAATGTTGTTGTTGGTGGTGGTGAGGAACATGACGTAGACGCTGATCGGATTGTCTCGTTTTACCAACGGGTTATGGAAGTGTTTGAAAAGTGGTTGAATTTTCTGGGCTTGGATCAAAGTTTCTGGTGTATCTAGCCAAAGCTGATCCTGCTCTAATCCTGTAGGGCTTTCCCTCGGTAGCGAAATGCGTCGCAGCATGTTGGAAGCATTTCCCGCGTTCTTCAGGTTAGCTCTTTTTGTCCTGTCGACCCGTGTGGTTCTATTGGACTGTGTGTAAGGGATCCTTCAAAAGCACAGGGTGACCTTCCATAGCCCAATTCCATTGGCATGCCCATGGTATGGTGCTGGTGAAGCTCATCACTACAAGTGCCTACGGAAGCCCGCTAAAGAGCTGTAAAGACATGCAAATGAGGCCGCTCTGCCTTCTCCCATAATCCCCTGCAGTAGGCCGTCCTTTGGCTTGTCTGTATTTGCATAACCCATCGTATCTCGGGTAACGTGTACTGGCATTTTTGTCTAGGTAAACCTTTTCTGGTGGTATTTGGATCTGAAGTATCCTTTTCCTTTGATTGGGTTCCGCACCTTATTTGGCTCTGTTTGTGAATGATATGAAATCAGGAGTCACCGTGAGCTGAGCAGCATCTGTGTGCCGCCGGCAACCTCGTTTAGGGCTGGGGTTCTTTATACTCTGGTTTCTCTTCAGATCGTATAAATCTTTCGCCTTTTACTAAAGATTTCCGTGGAGAGGAACAACCATGAGTTTCAGAGAATTTTTTGATGCCTAGCTGATGCTGGGCTTGCTCACTTGTTGAAAAATAGATTGAGTTGCTCTGTTTTTGGAAGATCTTTCGACTTTGCCAATGTTGTTGGTGGTGGTGAGGAACATGACGTAGACGCTGATCGGATTGTCTCGTTTTACCAACGGGTTATGGAAGTGTTTGAAAAGTGGTTGAATTTTCTGGGCTCGGATCAAAGTTTCTGGTGTATCCAGCCAAAGCTGAACCTGCTCTAATCCTGTAGGGCTTTCCCTCGGTAGCGAAATGCGTCGCAGCATGTTGGAAGCATTTCCCGCGTTCTTCAGGTTAGCTCTTTTTGTCCTGTCGACCCGTGTGGTTCTATTGGACTGTGTGTAAGGGATCCTTCAAAAGCACAGGGTGACCTTCCATAGCCCAATTCCATTGGCATGCCCATGGTATGGTGCTGGTGAAGCTCATCACTACAAGTGCCTACGGAAGCCCGCTAAAGAGCTGTAAAGACATGCAAATGAGGCCGCTCTGCCTTCTCCCATAATCCCCTGCAGTAGGCCGTCCTTTGGCTTGTCTGTATTTGCATAACCCATCGTATCTCGGGTAACGTGTACTGGCATTTTTGTCTAGGTAAACCTTTTCTGGTGGTATTTGGATCTGAAGTATCCTTTTCCTTTGATTGGGTTCCGCACCTTATTTGGCTCTGTTTGTGAATGATATGAAATCAGGAGTCACCGTGAGCTGAGCAGCATCTGTGTGCCGCCGGCAACCTCGTTTAGGGCTGGGGTTCTTTATACTCTGGTTTCTCTTCAGATCGTATAAATCTTTCGCCTTTTACTAAAGATTTCCGTGGAGAGGAACAACCATGAGTTTCAGAGAATTTTTTGATGCCTAGCTGATGCTGGGCTTGCTCACTTGTTGAAAAATAGATTGAGTTGCTCCGTTTTTGGAAGATCTTTCGACTTTGCCAATGTTGTTGTTGGTGGTGGTGAGGAACATGACGTAGACGCTGATCGGATTGTCTCGTTTTACCAACGGGTTATGGAAGTGTTTGAAAAGTGGTTGAATTTTCTGGGCTTGGATCAAAGTTTCTGGTGTATCTAGCCAAAGCTGATCCTGCTCTAATCCTGTAGGGCTTTCCCTCGGTAGCGAAATGCGTCGCAGCATGTTGGAAGCATTTCCCGCGTTCTTCAGGTTAGCTCTTTTTGTCCTGTCGACCCCGTGTGGTTCTATTGGACTGTGTGTAAGGGATCCTTCAAAAGCACAGGGTGACCTTCCATAGCCCAATTCCATTGGCATGCCCATGGTATGGTGCTGGTGAAGCTCATCACTACAAGTGCCTACGGAAGCCCGCTAAAGAGCTGTAAAGACATGCAAATGAGGCCGCTCTGCCTTCTCCCATAATCCCCTGCAGTAGGCCGTCCTTTGGCTTGTCTGTATTTGCATAACCCATCGTATCTCGGGTAACGTGTACTGGCATTTTTGTCTAGGTAAACCTTTTCTGGTGGTATTTGGATCTGAAGTATCCTTTTCCTTTGATTGGGTTCCGCACCTTATTTGGCTCTGTTTGTGAATGATATGAAATCAGGAGTCACCGTGAGCTGAGCAGCATCTGTGTGCCGCCGGCAACCTCGTTTAGGGCTGGGGTTCTTTATACTCTGGTTTCTCTTCAGATCGTATAAATCTTTCGCCTTTTACTAAAGATTTCCGTGGAGAGGAACAACCATGAGTTTCAGAGAATTTTTTGATGCCTAGCTGATGCTGGGGCTTGCTCACTTGTTGAAAAATAGATTGAGTTGCTCCGTTTTTGGAAGATCTTTCGACTTTGCCAATGTTGTTGTTGGTGGTGGTGAGGAACATGACGTAGACGCTGATCGGATTGTCTCGTTTTACCAACGGGTTATGGAAGTGTTTGAAAAGTGGTTGAATTTTCTGGGCTTGGATCAAAGTTTCTGGTGTATCTAGCCAAAGCTGAACCTGCTCTAATCCTGTAGGGCTTTCCCTCGGTAGCGAAATGCGTCGCAGCATGTTGGAAGCATTTCCCGCGTTCTTCAGGTTAGCTCTTTTTGTCCTGTCGACCCGTGTGGTTCTATTGGACTGTGTGTAAGGGATCCTTCAAAAGCACAGGGTGACCTTCCATAGCCCAATTCCATTGGCATGCCCATGGTATGGTGCTGGTGAAGCTCATCACTACAAGTGCCTACGGAAGCCCGCTAAAGAGCTGTAAAGACATGCAAATGAGGCCGCTCTGCCTTCTCCCATAATCCCCTGCAGTAGGCCGTCCTTTGGCTTGTCTGTATTTGCATAACCCATCGTATCTCGGGTAACATGTACTGGCATTTTTGTCTAGGTAAACCTTTTCTGGTGGTATTTGGATCTGAAGTATCCTTTTCCTTTGATTGGGTTCCGCACCTTATTTGGCTCTGTGAATGATATGAAATCAGGAGTCACCGTGAGCTGAGCAGCATCTGTGTGCCGCCGGCAACCTCGTTTAGGGCTGGGGTTCTTTATACTCTGGTTTCTCTTCAGATCGTATAAATCTTTCGCCTTTTACTAAAGATTTCCGTGGAGAGGAACAACCATGAGTTTCAGAGAATTTTTTGATGCCTAGCTGATGCTGGGCTTGCTCACTTGTTGAAAAATAGATTGAGTTGCTCTGTTTTTGGAAGATCTTTCGACTTTGCCAATGTTGTTGGTGGTGGTGAGGAACATGACGTAGACGCTGATCGGATTGTCTCGTTTTACCAACGGGTTATGGAAGTGTTTGAAAAGTGGTTGAATTTTCTGGGCTCGGATCAAAGTTTCTGGTGTATCTAGCCAAAGCTGAACCTGCTCTAATCCTGTAGGGCTTTCCCTCGGTAGCGAAATGCGTCGCAGCATGTTGGAAGCATTTCCCGCGTTCTTCAGGTTAGCTCTTTTTGTCCTGTCGACCCGTGTGGTTCTATTGGACTGTGTGTAAGGGATCCTTCAAAAGCACAGGGTGACCTTCCATAGCCCAATTCCATTGGCATGCCCATGGTATGGTGCTGGTGAAGCTCATCACTACAAGTGCCTACGGAAGCCCGCTAAAGAGCTGTAAAGACATGCAAATGAGGCCGCTCTGCCTTCTCCCATAATCCCCTGCAGTAGGCCGTCCTTTGGCTTGTCTGTATTTGCATAACCCATCGTATCTCGGGTAACATGTACTGGCATTTTTGTCTAGGTAAACCTTTTCTGGTGGTATTTGGATCTGAAGTATCCTTTTCCTTTGATTGGGTTCCGCACCTTATTTGGCTCTGTTTGTGAATGATATGAAATCAGGAGTCACCGTGAGCTGAGCAGCATCTGTGTGCCGCCGGCAACCTCGTTTAGGGCTGGGGTTCTTTATACTCTGGTTTCTCTTCAGATCGTATAAATCTTTCGCCTTTTACTAAAGATTTCCGTGGAGAGGAACAACCATGAGTTTCAGAGAATTTTTTGATGCCTAGCTGATGCTGGGCTTGCTCACTTGTTGAAAAATAGATTGAGTTGCTCTGTTTTTGGAAGATCTTTCGACTTTGCCAATGTTGTTGTTGGTGGTGAGGAACATGACGTAGACGCTGATCGGATTGTCTCGTTTTACCAACGGGTTATGGAAGTGTTTGAAAAGTGGTTGAATTTTCTGGGCTCGGATCAAAGTTTCTGGTGTATCTAGCCAAAGCTGAACCTGCTCTAATCCTGTAGGGCTTTCCCTCGGTAGCGAAATGCGTCGCAGCATGTTGGAAGCATTTTCCCGCGTTCTTCAGGTTAGCTCTTTTTGTCCTGTCGACCCGTGTGGTTCTATTGGACTGTGTGTAAGGGATCCTTCAAAAGCACAGGGTGACCTTCCATAGCCCAATTCCATTGGCATGCCCATGGTATGGTGCTGGTGAAGCTCATCACTACAAGTGCCTACGGAAGCCCGCTAAAGAGCTGTAAAGACATGCAAATGAGGCCTCTCTGCCTTCTCCCATAATCCCCTGCAGTAGGCCGTCCTTTGGCTTGTCTGTATTTGCATAACCCATCGTATCTCGGGTAACATGTACTGGCATTTTTGTCTAGGTAAACCTTTTCTGGTGGTATTTGGATCTGAAGTATCCTTTTCCCTTTGATTGGGTTCCGCACCTTATTTGGCTCTGTGAATGATATGAAATCAGGAGTCACCGTGAGCTGAGCAGCATCTGTGTGCCGCCGGCAACCTCGTTTAGGGCTGGGGTTCTTTATACTCTGGTTTCTCTTCAGATCGTATAAATCTTTCGCCTTTTACTAAAGATTTCCGTGGAGAGGAACAACCATGAGTTTCAGAGAATTTTTTGATGCCTAGCTGATGCTGGGCTTGCTCACTTGTTGAAAAATAGATTGAGTTGCTCTGTTTTTGGAAGATCTTTCGACTTTGCCAATGTTGTTGTTGGTGGTGGTGGTGAGGAACATGACGTAGACGCTGATCGGATTGTCTCGTTTTACCAACGGGTTATGGAAGTGTTTGAAAAGTGGTTGAATTTTCTGGGCTCGGATCAAAGTTTCTGGTGTATCCAGCCAAAGCTGAACCTGCTCTAATCCTGTAGGGCTTTCCCTCGGTAGCGAAATGCGTCGCAGCATGTTGGAAGCATTTCCCGCGTTCTTCAGGTTAGCTCTTTTTGTCCTGTCGACCCGTGTGGTTCTATTGGACTGTGTGTAAGGGATCCTTCAAAAGCACAGGGTGACCTTCCATAGCCCAATTCCATTGGCATGCCCATGGTATGGTGCTGGTGAAGCTCATCACTACAAGTGCCTACGGAAGCCCGCTAAAGAGCTGTAAAGACATGCAAATGAGGCCGCTCTGCCTTCTCCCATAATCCCCTGCAGTAGGCCGTCCTTTGGCTTGTCTGTATTTGCATAACCCATCGTATCTCGGGTAACGTGTACTGGCATTTTTGTCTAGGTAAACCTTTTCTGGTGGTATTTGGATCTGAAGTATCCTTTTCCTTTGATTGGGTTCCGCACCTTATTTGGCTCTGTTTGTGAATGATATGAAATCAGGAGTCACCGTGAGCTGAGCAGCATCTGTGTGCCGCCGGCAACCTCGTTTAGGGCTGGGGTTCTTTATACTCTGGTTTCTCTTCAGATCGTATAAATCTTTCGCCTTTTACTAAAGATTTCCGTGGAGAGGAACAACCATGAGTTTCAGAGAATTTTTTGATGCCTAGCTGATGCTGGGCTTGCTCACTTGTTGAAAAATAGATTGAGTTGCTCCGTTTTTGGAAGATCTTTCGACTTTGCCAATGTTGTTGTTGGTGGTGGTGAGGAACATGACGTAGACGCTGATCGGATTGTCTCGTTTTACCAACGGGTTATGGAAGTGTTTGAAAAGTGGTTGAATTTTCTGGGCTCGGATCAAAGTTTCTGGTGTATCCAGCCAAAGCTGAACCTGCTCTAATCCTGTAGGGCTTTCCCTCGGTAGCGAAATGCGTCGCAGCATGTTGGAAGCATTTCCCGCGTTCTTCAGGTTAGCTCTTTTTGTCCTGTCGACCCGTGTGGTTCTATTGGACTGTGTGTAAGGGATCCTTCAAAAGCACAGGGTGACCTTCCATAGCCCAATTCCATTGGCATGCCCATGGTATGGTGCTGGTGAAGCTCATCACTACAAGTGCCTACGGAAGCCCGCTAAAGAGCTGTAAAGACATGCAAATGAGGCCGCTCTGCCTTCTCCCATAATCCCCTGCAGTAGGCCGTCCTTTGGCTTGTCTGTATTTGCATAACCCATCGTATCTCGGGTAACGTGTACTGGCATTTTTGTCTAGGTAAACCTTTTCTGGTGGTATTTGGATCTGAAGTATCCTTTTCCTTTGATTGGGTTCCGCACCTTATTTGGCTCTGTTTGTGAATGATATGAAATCAGGAGTCACCGTGAGCTGAGCAGCATCTGTGTGCCGCCGGCAACCTCGTTTAGGGCTGGGGTTCTTTATACTCTGGTTTCTCTTCAGATCGTATAAATCTTTCGCCTTTTACTAAAGATTTCCGTGGAGAGGAACAACCATGAGTTTCAGAGAATTTTTTGATGCCTAGCTGATGCTGGGCTTGCTCACTTGTTGAAAAATAGATTGAGTTGCTCCGTTTTTGGAAGATCTTTCGACTTTGCCAATGTTGTTGTTGGTGGTGGTGAGGAACATGACGTAGACGCTGATCGGATTGTCTCGTTTTACCAACGGGTTATGGAAGTGTTTGAAAAGTGGTTGAATTTTCTGGGCTTGGATCAAAGTTTCTGGTGTATCTAGCCAAAGCTGATCCTGCTCTAATCCTGTAGGGCTTTCCCTCGGTAGCGAAATGCGTCGCAGCATGTTGGAAGCATTTCCCGCGTTCTTCAGGTTAGCTCTTTTTGTCCTGTCGACCCGTGTGGTTCTATTGGACTGTGTGTAAGGGATCCTTCAAAAGCACAGGGTGACCTTCCATAGCCCAATTCCATTGGCATGCCCATGGTATGGTGCTGGTGAAGCTCATCACTACAAGTGCCTACGGAAGCCCGCTAAAGAGCTGTAAAGACATGCAAATGAGGCCGCTCTGCCTTCTCCCATAATCCCCTGCAGTAGGCCGTCCTTTGGCTTGTCTGTATTTGCATAACCCATCGTATCTCGGGTAACGTGTACTGGCATTTTTGTCTAGGTAAACCTTTTCTGGTGGTATTTGGATCTGAAGTATCCTTTTCCTTTGATTGGGTTCCGCACCTTATTTGGCTCTGTTTGTGAATGATATGAAATCAGGAGTCACCGTGAGCTGAGCAGCATCTGTGTGCCGCCGGCAACCTCGTTTAGGGCTGGGGTTCTTTATACTCTGGTTTCTCTTCAGATCGTATAAATCTTTCGCCTTTTACTAAAGATTTCCGTGGAGAGGAACAACCATGAGTTTCAGAGAATTTTTTGATGCCTAGCTGATGCTGGGCTTGCTCACTTGTTGAAAAATAGATTGAGTTGCTCTGTTTTTGGAAGATCTTTCGACTTTGCCAATGTTGTTGTTGGTGGTGGTGAGGAACATGACGTAGACGCTGATCGGATTGTCTCGTTTTACCAACGGGTTATGGAAGTGTTTGAAAAGTGGTTGAATTTTCTGGGCTTGGATCAAAGTTTCTGGTGTATCTAGCCAAAGCTGAACCTGCTCTAATCCTGTAGGGCTTTCCCTCGGTAGCGAAATGCGTCGCAGCATGTTGGAAGCATTTCCCGCGTTCTTCAGGTTAGCTCTTTTTGTCCTGTCGACCCGTGTGGTTCTATTGGACTGTGTGTAAGGGATCCTTCAAAAGCACAGGGTGACCTTCCATAGCCCAATTCCATTGGCATGCCCATGATATGGTGCTGGTGAAGCTCATCACTACAAGTGCCTACGGAAGCCCGCTAAAGAGCTGTAAAGACATGCAAATGAGGCCGCTCTGCCTTCTCCCATAATCCCCTGCAGTAGGCCGTCCTTTGGCTTGTCTGTATTTGCATAACCCATCGTATCTCGGGTAACGTGTACTGGCATTTTTGTCTAGGTAAACCTTTTCTGGTGGTATTTGGATCTGAAGTATCCTTTTCCTTTGATTGGGTTCCGCACCTTATTTGGCTCTGTTTGTGAATGATATGAAATCAGGAGTCACCGTGAGCTGAGCAGCATCTGTGTGCCGCCGGCAACCTCGTTTAGGGCTGGGGTTCTTTATACTCTGGTTTCTCTTCAGATCGTATAAATCTTTCGCCTTTTACTAAAGATTTCCGTGGAGAGGAACAACCATGAGTTTCAGAGAATTTTTTGATGCCTAGCTGATGCTGGGCTTGCTCACTTGTTGAAAAATAGATTGAGTTGCTCCGTTTTTGGAAGATCTTTCGACTTTGCCAATGTTGTTGTTGGTGGTGGTGAGGAACATGACGTAGACGCTGATCGGATTGTCTCGTTTTACCAACGGGTTATGGAAGTGTTTGAAAAGTGGTTGAATTTTCTGGGCTTGGATCAAAGTTTCTGGTGTATCTAGCCAAAGCTGAACCTGCTCTAATCCTGTAGGGCTTTCCCTCGGTAGCGAAATGCGTCGCAGCATGTTGGAAGCATTTCCCGCGTTCTTCAGGTTAGCTCTTTTTGTCCTGTCGACCCGTGTGGTTCTATTGGACTGTGTGTAAGGGATCCTTCAAAAGCACAGGGTGACCTTCCATAGCCCAATTCCATTGGCATGCCCATGGTATGGTGCTGGTGAAGCTCATCACTACAAGTGCCTACGGAAGCCCGCTAAAGAGCTGTAAAGACATGCAAATGAGGCCGCTCTGCCTTCTCCCATAATCCCCTGCAGTAGGCCGTCCTTTGGCTTGTCTGTATTTGCATAACCCATCGTATCTCGGGTAACATGTACTGGCATTTTTGTCTAGGTAAACCTTTTCTGGTGGTATTTGGATCTGAAGTATCCTTTTCCTTTGATTGGGTTCCGCACCTTATTTGGCTCTGTTTGTGAATGATATGAAATCAGGAGTCACCGTGAGCTGAGCAGCATCTGTGTGCCGCCGGCAACCTCGTTTAGGGCTGGGGTTCTTTATACTCTGGTTTCTCTTCAGATCGTATAAATCTTTCGCCTTTTACTAAAGATTTCCGTGGAGAGGAACAACCATGAGTTTCAGAGAATTTTTTGATGCCTAGCTGATGCTGGGCTTGCTCACTTGTTGAAAAATAGATTGAGTTGCTCTGTTTTTGGAAGATCTTTCGACTTTGCCAATGTTGTTGGTGGTGGTGAGGAACATGACGTAGACGCTGATCGGATTGTCTCGTTTTACCAACGGGTTATGGAAGTGTTTGAAAAGTGGTTGAATTTTCTGGGCTCGGATCAAAGTTTCTGGTGTATCTAGCCAAAGCTGAACCTGCTCTAATCCTGTAGGGCTTTCCCTCGGTAGCGAAATGCGTCGCAGCATGTTGGAAGCATTTTCCCGCGTTCTTCAGGTTAGCTCTTTTTGTCCTGTCGACCCGTGTGGTTCTATTGGACTGTGTGTAAGGGATCCTTCAAAAGCACAGGGTGACCTTCCATAGCCCAATTCCATTGGCATGCCCATGGTATGGTGCTGGTGAAGCTCATCACTACAAGTGCCTACGGAAGCCCGCTAAAGAGCTGTAAAGACATGCAAATGAGGCCTCTCTGCCTTCTCCCATAATCCCCTGCAGTAGGCCGTCCTTTGGCTTGTCTGTATTTGCATAACCCATCGTATCTCGGGTAACATGTACTGGCATTTTTGTCTAGGTAAACCTTTTCTGGTGGTATTTGGATCTGAAGTATCCTTTTCCTTTGATTGGGTTCCGCACCTTATTTGGCTCTGTGAATGATATGAAATCAGGAGTCACCGTGAGCTGAGCAGCATCTGTGTGCCGCCGGCAACCTCGTTTAGGGCTGGGGTTCTTTATACTCTGGTTTCTCTTCAGATCGTATAAATCTTTCGCCTTTTACTAAAGATTTCCGTGGAGAGGAACAACCATGAGTTTCAGAGAATTTTTTGATGCCTAGCTGATGCTGGGCTTGCTCACTTGTTGAAAAATAGATTGAGTTGCTCTGTTTTTGGAAGATCTTTCGACTTTGCCAATGTTGTTGTTGGTGGTGGTGGTGAGGAACATGACGTAGACGCTGATCGGATTGTCTCGTTTTACCAACGGGTTATGGAAGTGTTTGAAAAGTGGTTGAATTTTCTGGGCTCGGATCAAAGTTTCTGGTGTATCCAGCCAAAGCTGAACCTGCTCTAATCCTGTAGGGCTTTCCCTCGGTAGCGAAATGCGTCGCAGCATGTTGGAAGCATTTCCCGCGTTCTTCAGGTTAGCTCTTTTTGTCCTGTCGACCCGTGTGGTTCTATTGGACTGTGTGTAAGGGATCCTTCAAAAGCACAGGGTGACCTTCCATAGCCCAATTCCATTGGCATGCCCATGGTATGGTGCTGGTGAAGCTCATCACTACAAGTGCCTACGGAAGCCCGCTAAAGAGCTGTAAAGACATGCAAATGAGGCCGCTCTGCCTTCTCCCATAATCCCCTGCAGTAGGCCGTCCTTTGGCTTGTCTGTATTTGCATAACCCATCGTATCTCGGGTAACGTGTACTGGCATTTTTGTCTAGGTAAACCTTTTCTGGTGGTATTTGGATCTGAAGTATCCTTTTCCTTTGATTGGGTTCCGCACCTTATTTGGCTCTGTTTGTGAATGATATGAAATAAGGAGTCACCGTGAGCTGAGCAGCATCTGTGTGCCGCCGGCAACCTCGTTTAGGGCTGGGGTTCTTTATACTCTGGTTTCTCTTCAGATCGTATAAATCTTTCGCCTTTTACTAAAGATTTCCGTGGAGAGGAACAACCATGAGTTTCAGAGAATTTTTTGATGCCTAGCTGATGCTGGGCTTGCTCACTTGTTGAAAAATAGATTGAGTTGCTCTGTTTTTGGAAGATCTTTCGACTTTGCCAATGTTGTTGTTGGTGGTGGTGGTGAGGAACATGACGTAGACGCTGATCGGATTGTCTCGTTTTACCAACGGGTTATGGAAGTGTTTGAAAAGTGGTTGAATTTTCTGGGCTCGGATCAAAGTTTCTGGTGTATCCAGCCAAAGCTGAACCTGCTCTAATCCTGTAGGGCTTTCCCTCGGTAGCGAAATGCGTCGCAGCATGTTGGAAGCATTTCCCGCGTTCTTCAGGTTAGCTCTTTTTGTCCTGTCGACCCGTGTGGTTCTATTGGACTGTGTGTAAGGGATCCTTCAAAAGCACAGGGTGACCTTCCATAGCCCAATTCCATTGGCATGCCCATGGTATGGTGCTGGTGAAGCTCATCACTACAAGTGCCTACGGAAGCCCGCTAAAGAGCTGTAAAGACATGCAAATGAGGCCGCTCTGCCTTCTCCCATAATCCCCTGCAGTAGGCCGTCCTTTGGCTTGTCTGTATTTGCATAACCCATCGTATCTCGGGTAACGTGTACTGG
Organism: Staurois parvus; assembly: GCF_062004578.1. NCBI lineage: Eukaryota > Metazoa > Chordata > Amphibia > Anura > Ranidae > Staurois > Staurois parvus. The sequence continues at coordinate 81,953 of NW_028320078.1, read as the reverse complement.
CATTTTTGTCTAGGTAAACCTTTTCTGGTGGTATTTGGATCTGAAGTATCCTTTTCCTTTGATTGGGTTCCGCACCTTATTTGGCTCTGTTTGTGAATGATATGAAATCAGGAGTCACCGTGAGCTGAGCAGCATCTGTGTGCCGCCGGCAACCTCGTTTAGGGCTGGGGTTCTTTATACTCTGGTTTCTCTTCAGATCGTATAAATCTTTCGCCTTTTACTAAAGATTTCCGTGGAGAGGAACAACCATGAGTTTCAGAGAATTTTTTGATGCCTAGCTGATGCTGGGCTTGCTCACTTGTTGAAAAATAGATTGAGTTGCTCCGTTTTTGGAAGATCTTTCGACTTTGCCAATGTTGTTGTTGGTGGTGGTGAGGAACATGACGTAGACGCTGATCGGATTGTCTCGTTTTACCAACGGGTTATGGAAGTGTTTGAAAAGTGGTTGAATTTTCTGGGCTTGGATCAAAGTTTCTGGTGTATCTAGCCAAAGCTGATCCTGCTCTAATCCTGTAGGGCTTTCCCTCGGTAGCGAAATGCGTCGCAGCATGTTGGAAGCATTTCCCGCGTTCTTCAGGTTAGCTCTTTTTGTCCTGTCGACCCGTGTGGTTCTATTGGACTGTGTGTAAGGGATCCTTCAAAAGCACAGGGTGACCTTCCATAGCCCAATTCCATTGGCATGCCCATGGTATGGTGCTGGTGAAGCTCATCACTACAAGTGCCTACGGAAGCCCGCTAAAGAGCTGTAAAGACATGCAAATGAGGCCGCTCTGCCTTCTCCCATAATCCCCTGCAGTAGGCCGTCCTTTGGCTTGTCTGTATTTGCATAACCCATCGTATCTCGGGTAACGTGTACTGGCATTTTTGTCTAGGTAAACCTTTTCTGGTGGTATTTGGATCTGAAGTATCCTTTTCCTTTGATTGGGTTCCGCACCTTATTTGGCTCTGTTTGTGAATGATATGAAATCAGGAGTCACCGTGAGCTGAGCAGCATCTGTGTGCCGCCGGCAACCTCGTTTAGGGCTGGGGTTCTTTATACTCTGGTTTCTCTTCAGATCGTATAAATCTTTCGCCTTTTACTAAAGATTTCCGTGGAGAGGAACAACCATGAGTTTCAGAGAATTTTTTGATGCCTAGCTGATGCTGGGCTTGCTCACTTGTTGAAAAATAGATTGAGTTGCTCTGTTTTTGGAAGATCTTTCGACTTTGCCAATGTTGTTGTTGGTGGTGGTGAGGAACATGACGTAGACGCTGATCGGATTGTCTCGTTTTACCAACGGGTTATGGAAGTGTTTGAAAAGTGGTTGAATTTTCTGGGCTCGGATCAAAGTTTCTGGTGTATCCAGCCAAAGCTGAACCTGCTCTAATCCTGTAGGGCTTTCCCTCGGTAGCGAAATGCGTCGCAGCATGTTGGAAGCATTTCCCGCGTTCTTCAGGTTAGCTCTTTTTGTCCTGTCGACCCGTGTGGTTCTATTGGACTGTGTGTAAGGGATCCTTCAAAAGCACAGGGTGACCTTCCATAGCCCAATTCCATTGGCATGCCCATGGTATGGTGCTGGTGAAGCTCATCACTACAAGTGCCTACGGAAGCCCGCTAAAGAGCTGTAAAGACATGCAAATGAGGCCGCTCTGCCTTCTCCCATAATCCCCTGCAGTAGGCCGTCCTTTGGCTTGTCTGTATTTGCATAACCCATCGTATCTCGGGTAACGTGTACTGGCATTTTTGTCTAGGTAAACCTTTTCTGGTGGTATTTGGATCTGAAGTATCCTTTTCCTTTGATTGGGTTCCGCACCTTATTTGGCTCTGTTTGTGAATGATATGAAATAAGGAGTCACCGTGAGCTGAGCAGCATCTGTGTGCCGCCGGCAACCTCGTTTAGGGCTGGGGTTCTTTATACTCTGGTTTCTCTTCAGATCGTATAAATCTTTCGCCTTTTACTAAAGATTTCCGTGGAGAGGAACAACCATGAGTTTCAGAGAATTTTTTGATGCCTAGCTGATGCTGGGCTTGCTCACTTGTTGAAAAATAGATTGAGTTGCTCTGTTTTTGGAAGATCTTTCGACTTTGCCAATGTTGTTGTTGGTGGTGGTGGTGAGGAACATGACGTAGACGCTGATCGGATTGTCTCGTTTTACCAACGGGTTATGGAAGTGTTTGAAAAGTGGTTGAATTTTCTGGGCTCGGATCAAAGTTTCTGGTGTATCCAGCCAAAGCTGAACCTGCTCTAATCCTGTAGGGCTTTCCCTCGGTAGCGAAATGCGTCGCAGCATGTTGGAAGCATTTCCCGCGTTCTTCAGGTTAGCTCTTTTTGTCCTGTCGACCCGTGTGGTTCTATTGGACTGTGTGTAAGGGATCCTTCAAAAGCACAGGGTGACCTTCCATAGCCCAATTCCATTGGCATGCCCATGGTATGGTGCTGGTGAAGCTCATCACTACAAGTGCCTACGGAAGCCCGCTAAAGAGCTGTAAAGACATGCAAATGAGGCCGCTCTGCCTTCTCCCATAATCCCCTGCAGTAGGCCGTCCTTTGGCTTGTCTGTATTTGCATAACCCATCGTATCTCGGGTAACGTGTACTGGCATTTTTGTCTAGGTAAACCTTTTCTGGTGGTATTTGGATCTGAAGTATCCTTTTCCTTTGATTGGGTTCCGCACCTTATTTGGCTCTGTTTGTGAATGATATGAAATCAGGAGTCACCGTGAGCTGAGCAGCATCTGTGTGCCGCCGGCAACCTCGTTTAGGGCTGGGGTTCTTTATACTCTGGTTTCTCTTCAGATCGTATAAATCTTTCGCCTTTTACTAAAGATTTCCGTGGAGAGGAACAACCATGAGTTTCAGAGAATTTTTTGATGCCTAGCTGATGCTGGGCTTGCTCACTTGTTGAAAAATAGATTGAGTTGCTCCGTTTTTGGAAGATCTTTCGACTTTGCCAATGTTGTTGTTGGTGGTGGTGAGGAACATGACGTAGACGCTGATCGGATTGTCTCGTTTTACCAACGGGTTATGGAAGTGTTTGAAAAGTGGTTGAATTTTCTGGGCTTGGATCAAAGTTTCTGGTGTATCTAGCCAAAGCTGATCCTGCTCTAATCCTGTAGGGCTTTCCCTCGGTAGCGAAATGCGTCGCAGCATGTTGGAAGCATTTCCCGCGTTCTTCAGGTTAGCTCTTTTTGTCCTGTCGACCCGTGTGGTTCTATTGGACTGTGTGTAAGGGATCCTTCAAAAGCACAGGGTGACCTTCCATAGCCCAATTCCATTGGCATGCCCATGGTATGGTGCTGGTGAAGCTCATCACTACAAGTGCCTACGGAAGCCCGCTAAAGAGCTGTAAAGACATGCAAATGAGGCCGCTCTGCCTTCTCCCATAATCCCCTGCAGTAGGCCGTCCTTTGGCTTGTCTGTATTTGCATAACCCATCGTATCTCGGGTAACGTGTACTGGCATTTTTGTCTAGGTAAACCTTTTCTGGTGGTATTTGGATCTGAAGTATCCTTTTCCTTTGATTGGGTTCCGCACCTTATTTGGCTCTGTTTGTGAATGATATGAAATCAGGAGTCACCGTGAGCTGAGCAGCATCTGTGTGCCGCCGGCAACCTCGTTTAGGGCTGGGGTTCTTTATACTCTGGTTTCTCTTCAGATCGTATAAATCTTTCGCCTTTTACTAAAGATTTCCGTGGAGAGGAACAACCATGAGTTTCAGAGAATTTTTTGATGCCTAGCTGATGCTGGGCTTGCTCACTTGTTGAAAAATAGATTGAGTTGCTCTGTTTTTGGAAGATCTTTCGACTTTGCCAATGTTGTTGTTGGTGGTGGTGAGGAACATGACGTAGACGCTGATCGGATTGTCTCGTTTTACCAACGGGTTATGGAAGTGTTTGAAAAGTGGTTGAATTTTCTGGGCTCGGATCAAAGTTTCTGGTGTATCCAGCCAAAGCTGAACCTGCTCTAATCCTGTAGGGCTTTCCCTCGGTAGCGAAATGCGTCGCAGCATGTTGGAAGCATTTCCCGCGTTCTTCAGGTTAGCTCTTTTTGTCCTGTCGACCCGTGTGGTTCTATTGGACTGTGTGTAAGGGATCCTTCAAAAGCACAGGGTGACCTTCCATAGCCCAATTCCATTGGCATGCCCGTGGTATGATGCTGGTGAAGCTCATCACTACAAGTGCCTACGGAAGCCCGCTAAAGAGCTGTAAAGACATGCAAATGAGGCCGCTCTGCCTTCTCCCATAATCCCCTGCAGTAGGCCGTCCTTTGGCTTGTCTGTATTTGCATAACCCATCGTATCTCGGGTAACGTGTACTGGCATTTTTGTCTAGGTAAACCTTTTCTGGTGGTATTTGGATCTGAAGTATCCTTTTCCTTTGATTGGGTTCCGCACCTTATTTGGCTCTGTTTGTGAATGATATGAAATAAGGAGTCACCGTGAGCTGAGCAGCATCTGTGTGCCGCCGGCAACCTCGTTTAGGGCTGGGGTTCTTTATACTCTGGTTTCTCTTCAGATCGTATAAATCTTTCGCCTTTTACTAAAGATTTCCGTGGAGAGGAACAACCATGAGTTTCAGAGAATTTTTTGATGCCTAGCTGATGCTGGGCTTGCTCACTTGTTGAAAAATAGATTGAGTTGCTCCGTTTTTGGAAGATCTTTCGACTTTGCCAATGTTGTTGTTGGTGGTGGTGAGGAACATGACGTAGACGCTGATCGGATTGTCTCGTTTTACCAACGGGTTATGGAAGTGTTTGAAAAGTGGTTGAATTTTCTGGGCTCGGATCAAAGTTTCTGGTGTATCCAGCCAAAGCTGAACCTGCTCTAATCCTGTAGGGCTTTCCCTCGGTAGCGAAATGCGTCGCAGCATGTTGGAAGCATTTCCCGCGTTCTTCAGGTTAGCTCTTTTTGTCCTGTCGACCCGTGTGGTTCTATTGGACTGTGTGTAAGGGATCCTTCAAAAGCACAGGGTGACCTTCCATAGCCCAATTCCATTGGCATGCCCGTGGTATGATGCTGGTGAAGCTCATCACTACAAGTGCCTACGGAAGCCCGCTAAAGAGCTGTAAAGACATGCAAATGAGGCCGCTCTGCCTTCTCCCATAATCCCCTGCAGTAGGCCGTCCTTTGGCTTGTCTGTATTTGCATAACCCATCGTATCTCGGGTAACATGTACTGGCATTTTTGTCTAGGTAAACCTTTTCTGGTGGTATTTGGATCTGAAGTATCCTTTTCCTTTGATTGGGTTCCGCACCTTATTTGGCTCTGTTTGTGAATGATATGAAATCAGGAGTCACCGTGAGCTGAGCAGCATCTGTGTGCCGCCGGCAACCTCGTTTAGGGCTGGGGTTCTTTATACTCTGGTTTCTCTTCAGATCGTATAAATCTTTTGCCTTTTACTAAAGATTTCCGTGGAGAGGAACAACCATGAGTTTCAGAGAATTTTTTGATGCCTAGCTGATGCTGGGCTTGCTCACTTGTTGAAAAATAGATTGAGTTGCTCCGTTTTTGGAAGATCTTTCGACTTTGCCAATGTTGTTGTTGGTGGTGGTGAGGAACATGACGTAGACGCTGATCGGATTGTCTCGTTTTACCAACGGGTTATGGAAGTGTTTGAAAAGTGGTTGAATTTTCTGGGCTCGGATCAAAGTTTCTGGTGTATCTAGCCAAAGCTGAACCTGCTCTAATCCTGTAGGGCTTTCCCTCGGTAGCGAAATGCGTCGCAGCATGTTGGAAGCATTTCCCGCGTTCTTCAGGTTAGCTCTTTTTGTCCTGTCGACCCGTGTGGTTCTATTGGACTGTGTGTAAGGGATCCTTCAAAAGCACAGGGTGACCTTCCATAGCCCAATTCCATTGGCATGCCCATGGTATGGTGCTGGTGAAGCTCATCACTACAAGTGCCTACGGAAGCCCGCTAAAGAGCTGTAAAGACATGCAAATGAGGCCGCTCTGCCTTCTCCCATAATCCCCTGCAGTAGGCCGTCCTTTGGCTTGTCTGTATTTGCATAACCCATCGTATCTCGGGTAACATGTACTGGCATTTTTGTCTAGGTAAACCTTTTCTGGTGGTATTTGGATCTGAAGTATCCTTTTCCTTTGATTGGGTTCCGCACCTTATTTGGCTCTGTGAATGATATGAAATCAGGAGTCACCGTGAGCTGAGCAGCATCTGTGTGCCGCCGGCAACCTCGTTTAGGGCTGGGGTTCTTTATACTCTGGTTTCTCTTCAGATCGTATAAATCTTTCGCCTTTTACTAAAGATTTCCGTGGAGAGGAACAACCATGAGTTTCAGAGAATTTTTTGATGCCTAGCTGATGCTGGGCTTGCTCACTTGTTGAAAAATAGATTGAGTTGCTCTGTTTTTGGAAGATCTTTCGACTTTGCCAATGTTGTTGGTGGTGGTGAGGAACATGACGTAGACGCTGATCGGATTGTCTCGTTTTACCAACGGGTTATGGAAGTGTTTGAAAAGTGGTTGAATTTTCTGGGCTCGGATCAAAGTTTCTGGTGTATCTAGCCAAAGCTGAACCTGCTCTAATCCTGTAGGGCTTTCCCTCGGTAGCGAAATGCGTCGCAGCATGTTGGAAGCATTTCCCGCGTTCTTCAGGTTAGCTCTTTTTGTCCTGTCGACCCGTGTGGTTCTATTGGACTGTGTGTAAGGGATCCTTCAAAAGCACAGGGTGACCTTCCATAGCCCAATTCCATTGGCATGCCCATGGTATGGTGCTGGTGAAGCTCATCACTACAAGTGCCTACGGAAGCCCGCTAAAGAGCTGTAAAGACATGCAAATGAGGCCGCTCTGCCTTCTCCCATAATCCCCTGCAGTAGGCCGTCCTTTGGCTTGTCTGTATTTGCATAACCCATCGTATCTCGGGTAACATGTACTGGCATTTTTGTCTAGGTAAACCTTTTCTGGTGGTATTTGGATCTGAAGTATCCTTTTCCTTTGATTGGGTTCCGCACCTTATTTGGCTCTGTTTGTGAATGATATGAAATCAGGAGTCACCGTGAGCTGAGCAGCATCTGTGTGCCGCCGGCAACCTCGTTTAGGGCTGGGGTTCTTTATACTCTGGTTTCTCTTCAGATCGTATAAATCTTTCGCCTTTTACTAAAGATTTCCGTGGAGAGGAACAACCATGAGTTTCAGAGAATTTTTTGATGCCTAGCTGATGCTGGGCTTGCTCACTTGTTGAAAAATAGATTGAGTTGCTCTGTTTTTGGATGATCTTTCGACTTTGCCAATGTTGTTGTTGGTGGTGAGGAACATGACGTAGACGCTGATCGGATTGTCTCGTTTTACCAACGGGTTATGGAAGTGTTTGAAAAGTGATTGAATTTTCTGGGCTCGGATCAAAGTTTCTGGTGTATCTAGCCAAAGCTGAACCTGCTCTAATCCTGTAGGGCTTTCCCTCGGTAGCGAAATGCGTCGCAGCATGTTGGAAGCATTTCCCGCGTTCTTCAGGTTAGCTCTTTTTGTCCTGTCGACCCGTGTGGTTCTATTGGACTGTGTGTAAGGGATCCTTCAAAAGCACAGGGTGACCTTCCATAGCCCAATTCCATTGGCATGCCCGTGGTATGATGCTGGTGAAGCTCATCACTACAAGTGCCTACGGAAGCCCGCTAAAGAGCTGTAAAGACATGCAAATGAGGCCGCTCTGCCTTCTCCCATAATCCCCTGCAGTAGGCCGTCCTTTGGCTTGTCTGTATTTGCATAACCCATCGTATCTCGGGTAACATGTACTGGCATTTTTGTCTAGGTAAACCTTTTCTGGTGGTATTTGGATCTGAAGTATCCTTTTCCTTTGATTGGGTTCCGCACCTTATTTGGCTCTGTTTGTGAATGATATGAAATCAGGAGTCACCGTGAGCTGAGCAGCATCTGTGTGCCGCCGGCAACCTCGTTTAGGGCTGGGGTTCTTTATACTCTGGTTTCTCTTCAGATCGTATAAATCTTTTGCCTTTTACTAAAGATTTCCGTGGAGAGGAACAACCATGAGTTTCAGAGAATTTTTTGATGCCTAGCTGATGCTGGGCTTGCTCACTTGTTGAAAAATAGATTGAGTTGCTCCGTTTTTGGAAGATCTTTCGACTTTGCCAATGTTGTTGTTGGTGGTGGTGAGGAACATGACGTAGACGCTGATCGGATTGTCTCGTTTTACCAACGGGTTATGGAAGTGTTTGAAAAGTGGTTGAATTTTCTGGGCTCGGATCAAAGTTTCTGGTGTATCTAGCCAAAGCTGAACCTGCTCTAATCCTGTAGGGCTTTCCCTCGGTAGCGAAATGCGTCGCAGCATGTTGGAAGCATTTCCCGCGTTCTTCAGGTTAGCTCTTTTTGTCCTGTCGACCCGTGTGGTTCTATTGGACTGTGTGTAAGGGATCCTTCAAAAGCACAGGGTGACCTTCCATAGCCCAATTCCATTGGCATGCCCATGGTATGGTGCTGGTGAAGCTCATCACTACAAGTGCCTACGGAAGCCCGCTAAAGAGCTGTAAAGACATGCAAATGAGGCCGCTCTGCCTTCTCCCATAATCCCCTGCAGTAGGCCGTCCTTTGGCTTGTCTGTATTTGCATAACCCATCGTATCTCGGGTAACATGTACTGGCATTTTTGTCTAGGTAAACCTTTTCTGGTGGTATTTGGATCTGAAGTATCCTTTTCCTTTGATTGGGTTCCGCACCTTATTTGGCTCTGTGAATGATATGAAATCAGGAGTCACCGTGAGCTGAGCAGCATCTGTGTGCCGCCGGCAACCTCGTTTAGGGCTGGGGTTCTTTATACTCTGGTTTCTCTTCAGATCGTATAAATCTTTCGCCTTTTACTAAAGATTTCCGTGGAGAGGAACAACCATGAGTTTCAGAGAATTTTTTGATGCCTAGCTGATGCTGGGCTTGCTCACTTGTTGAAAAATAGATTGAGTTGCTCTGTTTTTGGAAGATCTTTCGACTTTGCCAATGTTGTTGGTGGTGGTGAGGAACATGACGTAGACGCTGATCGGATTGTCTCGTTTTACCAACGGGTTATGGAAGTGTTTGAAAAGTGGTTGAATTTTCTGGGCTCGGATCAAAGTTTCTGGTGTATCTAGCCAAAGCTGAACCTGCTCTAATCCTGTAGGGCTTTCCCTCGGTAGCGAAATGCGTCGCAGCATGTTGGAAGCATTTCCCGCGTTCTTCAGGTTAGCTCTTTTTGTCCTGTCGACCCGTGTGGTTCTATTGGACTGTGTGTAAGGGATCCTTCAAAAGCACAGGGTGACCTTCCATAGCCCAATTCCATTGGCATGCCCATGGTATGGTGCTGGTGAAGCTCATCACTACAAGTGCCTACGGAAGCCCGCTAAAGAGCTGTAAAGACATGCAAATGAGGCCGCTCTGCCTTCTCCCATAATCCCCTGCAGTAGGCCGTCCTTTGGCTTGTCTGTATTTGCATAACCCATCGTATCTCGGGTAACATGTACTGGCATTTTTGTCTAGGTAAACCTTTTCTGGTGGTATTTGGATCTGAAGTATCCTTTTCCTTTGATTGGGTTCCGCACCTTATTTGGCTCTGTTTGTGAATGATATGAAATCAGGAGTCACCGTGAGCTGAGCAGCATCTGTGTGCCGCCGGCAACCTCGTTTAGGGCTGGGGTTCTTTATACTCTGGTTTCTCTTCAGATCGTATAAATCTTTCGCCTTTTACTAAAGATTTCCGTGGAGAGGAACAACCATGAGTTTCAGAGAATTTTTTGATGCCTAGCTGATGCTGGGCTTGCTCACTTGTTGAAAAATAGATTGAGTTGCTCTGTTTTTGGATGATCTTTCGACTTTGCCAATGTTGTTGTTGGTGGTGAGGAACATGACGTAGACGCTGATCGGATTGTCTCGTTTTACCAACGGGTTATGGAAGTGTTTGAAAAGTGATTGAATTTTCTGGGCTCGGATCAAAGTTTCTGGTGTATCTAGCCAAAGCTGAACCTGCTCTAATCCTGTAGGGCTTTCCCTCGGTAGCGAAATGCGTCGCAGCATGTTGGAAGCATTTCCCGCGTTCTTCAGGTTAGCTCTTTTTGTCCTGTCGACCCGTGTGGTTCTATTGGACTGTGTGTAAGGGATCCTTCAAAAGCACAGGGTGACCTTCCATAGCCCAATTCCATTGGCATGCCCATGGTATGGTGCTGGTGAAGCTCATCACTACAAGTGCCTACCGAAGCCCGCTAAAGAGCTGTAAAGACATGCAAATGAGGCCGCTCTGCCTTCTCCCATAATCCCCTGCAGTAGGCCGTCCTTTGGCTTGTCTGTATTTGCATAACCCATCGTATCTCGGGTAACATGTACTGGCATTTTTGTCTAGGTAAACGTTTTCTGGTGGTATTTGGATCTGAAGTATCCTTTTCCTTTGATTGGGTTCCGCACCTTATTTGGCTCTGTTTGTGAATGATATGAAATAAGGAGTCACCGTGAGCTGAGCAGCATCTGTGTGCCGCCGGCAACCTCGTTTAGGGCTGGGGTTCTTTATACTCTGGTTTCTCTTCAGATCGTATAAATCTTTCGCCTTTTACTAAAGATTTCCGTGGAGAGGAACAACCATGAGTTTCAGAGAATTTTTTGATGCCTAGCTGATGCTGGGCTTGCTCACTTGTTGAAAAATAGATTGAGTTGCTCTGTTTTTGGAAGATCTTTCGACTTTGCCAATGTTGTTGTTTGTGGTGGTGGTGAGGAACATGATGTAGACGCTGATCGGATTGTCTCGTTTTACCAACGGGTTATGGAAGTGTTTGAAAAGTGGTTGAATTTTCTGGGCTTGGATCAAAGTTTCTGGTGTATCTAGCCAAAGCTGATCCTGCTCTAATCCTGTAGGGCTTTCCCTCGGTAGCGAAATGCGTCGCAGCATGTTGGAAGCATTTCCCGCGTTCTTCAGGTTAGCTCTTTTTGTCCTGTCGACCCGTGTGGTTCTATTGGACTGTGTGTAAGGGATCCTTCAAAAGCACAGGGTGACCTTCCATAGCCCAATTCCATTGGCATGCCCATGGTATGGTGCTGGTGAAGCTCATCACTACAAGTGCCTACGGAAGCCCGCTAAAGAGCTGTAAAGACATGCAAATGAGGCCGCTCTGCCTTCTCCCATAATCCCCTGCAGTAGGCCGTCCTTTGGCTTGTCTGTATTTGCATAACCCATCGTATCTCGGGTAACATGTACTGGCATTTTTGTCTAGGTAAACCTTTTCTGGTGGTATTTGGATCTGAAGTATCCTTTTCCTTTGATTGGGTTCCGCACCTTATTTGGCTCTGTGAATGATATGAAATCAGGAGTCACCGTGAGCTGAGCAGCATCTGTGTGCCGCCGGCAACCTCGTTTAGGGCTGGGGTTCTTTATACTCTGGTTTCTCTTCAGATCGTATAAATCTTTTGCCTTTTACTAAAGATTTCCGTGGAGAGGAACAACCATGAGTTTCAGAGAATTTTTTGATGCCTAGCTGATGCTGGGCTTGCTCACTTGTTGAAAAATAGATTGAGTTGCTCTGTTTTTGGAAGATCTTTCGACTTTGCCAATGTTGTTGTTGGTGGTGAGGAACATGACGTAGACGCTGATCGGATTGTCTCGTTTTACCAACGGGTTATGGAAGTGTTTGAAAAGTGATTGAATTTTCTGGGCTCGGATCAAAGTTTCTGGTGTATCTAGCCAAAGCTGAACCTGCTCTAATCCTGTAGGGCTTTCCCTCGGTAGCGAAATGCGTCGCAGCATGTTGGAAGCATTTCCCGCGTTCTTCAGGTTAGCTCTTTTTGTCCTGTCGACCCGTGTGGTTCTATTGGACTGTGTGTAAGGGATCCTTCAAAAGCACAGGGTGACCTTCCATAGCCCAATTCCATTGGCATGCCCATGGTATGGTGCTGGTGAAGCTCATCACTACAAGTGCCTACCGAAGCCCGCTAAAGAGCTGTAAAGACATGCAAATGAGGCCGCTCTGCCTTCTCCCATAATCCCCTGCAGTAGGCCGTCCTTTGGCTTGTCTGTATTTGCATAACCCATCGTATCTCGGGTAACATGTACTGGCATTTTTGTCTAGGTAAACCTTTTCTGGTGGTATTTGGATCTGAAGTATCCTTTTCCTTTGATTGGGTTCCGCACCTTATTTGGCTCTGTTTGTGAATGATATGAAATAAGGAGTCACCGTGAGCTGAGCAGCATCTGTGTGCCGCCGGCAACCTCGTTTAGGGCTGGGGTTCTTTATACTCTGGTTTCTCTTCAGATCGTATAAATCTTTCGCCTTTTACTAAAGATTTCCGTGGAGAGGAACAACCATGAGTTTCAGAGAATTTTTTGATGCCTAGCTGATGCTGGGCTTGCTCACTTGTTGAAAAATAGATTGAGTTGCTCTGTTTTTGGAAGATCTTTCGACTTTGCCAATGTTGTTGTTTGTGGTGGTGGTGAGGAACATGATGTAGACGCTGATCGGATTGTCTCGTTTTACCAACGGGTTATGGAAGTGTTTGAAAAGTGGTTGAATTTTCTGGGCTTGGATCAAAGTTTCTGGTGTATCTAGCCAAAGCTGATCCTGCTCTAATCCTGTAGGGCTTTCCCTCGGTAGCGAAATGCGTCGCAGCATGTTGGAAGCATTTCCCGCGTTCTTCAGGTTAGCTCTTTTTGTCCTGTCGACCCGTGTGGTTCTATTGGACTGTGTGTAAGGGATCCTTCAAAAGCACAGGGTGACCTTCCATAGCCCAATTCCATTGGCATGCCCATGGTATGGTGCTGGTGAAGCTCATCACTACAAGTGCCTACGGAAGCCCGCTAAAGAGCTGTAAAGACATGCAAATGAGGCCGCTCTGCCTTCTCCCATAATCCCCTGCAGTAGGCCGTCCTTTGGCTTGTCTGTATTTGCATAACCCATCGTATCTCGGGTAACATGTACTGGCATTTTTGTCTAGGTAAACCTTTTCTGGTGGTATTTGGATCTGAAGTATCCTTTTCCTTTGATTGGGTTCCGCACCTTATTTGGCTCTGTGAATGATATGAAATCAGGAGTCACCGTGAGCTGAGCAGCATCTGTGTGCCGCCGGCAACCTCGTTTAGGGCTGGGGTTCTTTATACTCTGGTTTCTCTTCAGATCGTATAAATCTTTCGCCTTTTACTAAAGATTTCCGTGGAGAGGAACAACCATGAGTTTCAGAGAATTTTTTGATGCCTAGCTGATGCTGGGCTTGCTCACTTGTTGAAAAATAGATTGAGTTGCTCTGTTTTTGGAAGATCTTTCGACTTTGCCAATGTTGTTGGTGGTGGTGAGGAACATGACGTAGACGCTGATCGGATTGTCTCGTTTTACCAACGGGTTATGGAAGTGTTTGAAAAGTGGTTGAATTTTCTGGGCTCGGATCAAAGTTTCTGGTGTATCTAGCCAAAGCTGAACCTGCTCTAATCCTGTAGGGCTTTCCCTCGGTAGCGAAATGCGTCGCAGCATGTTGGAAGCATTTCCCGCGTTCTTCAGGTTAGCTCTTTTTGTCCTGTCGACCCGTGTGGTTCTATTGGACTGTGTGTAAGGGATCCTTCAAAAGCACAGGGTGACCTTCCATAGCCCAATTCCATTGGCATGCCCATGGTATGGTGCTGGTGAAGCTCATCACTACAAGTGCCTACGGAAGCCCGCTAAAGAGCTGTAAAGACATGCAAATGAGGCCGCTCTGCCTTCTCCCATAATCCCCTGCAGTAGGCCGTCCTTTGGCTTGTCTGTATTTGCATAACCCATCGTATCTCGGGTAACGTGTACTGGCATTTTTGTCTAGGTAAACCTTTTCTGGTGGTATTTGGATCTGAAGTATCCTTTTCCTTTGATTGGGTTCCGCACCTTATTTGGCTCTGTTTGTGAATGATATGAAATAAGGAGTCACCGTGAGCTGAGCAGCATCTGTGTGCCGCCGGCAACCTCGTTTAGGGCTGGGGTTCTTTATACTCTGGTTTCTCTTCAGATCGTATAAATCTTTCGCCTTTTACTAAAGATTTCCGTGGAGAGGAACAACCATGAGTTTCAGAGAATTTTTTGATGCCTAGCTGATGCTGGGCTTGCTCACTTGTTGAAAAATAGATTGAGTTGCTCTGTTTTTGGAAGATCTTTCGACTTTGCCAATGTTGTTGTTGGTGGTGGTGGTGGTGGTGAGGAACATGACGTAGACGCTGATCGGATTGTCTCGTTTTACCAACGGGTTATGGAAGTGTTTGAAAAGTGGTTGAATTTTCTGGGCTCGGATCAAAGTTTCTGGTGTATCCAGCCAAAGCTGAACCTGCTCTAATCCTGTAGGGCTTTCCCTCGGTAGCGAAATGCGTCGCAGCATGTTGGAAGCATTTCCCGCGTTCTTCAGGTTAGCTCTTTTTGTCCTGTCGACCCGTGTGGTTCTATTGGACTGTGTGTAAGGGATCCTTCAAAAGCACAGGGTGACCTTCCATAGCCCAATTCCATTGGCATGCCCATGGTATGGTGCTGGTGAAGCTCATCACTACAAGTGCCTACGGAAGCCCGCTAAAGAGCTGTAAAGACATGCAAATGAGGCCGCTCTGCCTTCTCCCATAATCCCCTGCAGTAGGCCGTCCTTTGGCTTGTCTGTATTTGCATAACCCATCGTATCTCGGGTAACGTGTACTGGCATTTTTGTCTAGGTAAACCTTTTCTGGTGGTATTTGGATCTGAAGTATCCTTTTCCTTTGATTGGGTTCCGCACCTTATTTGGCTCTGTTTGTGAATGATATGAAATCAGGAGTCACCGTGAGCTGAGCAGCATCTGTGTGCCGCCGGCAACCTCGTTTAGGGCTGGGGTTCTTTATACTCTGGTTTCTCTTCAGATCGTATAAATCTTTCGCCTTTTACTAAAGATTTCCGTGGAGAGGAACAACCATGAGTTTCAGAGAATTTTTTGATGCCTAGCTGATGCTGGGCTTGCTCACTTGTTGAAAAATAGATTGAGTTGCTCCGTTTTTGGAAGATCTTTCGACTTTGCCAATGTTGTTGTTGGTGGTGGTGAGGAACATGACGTAGACGCTGATCGGATTGTCTCGTTTTACCAACGGGTTATGGAAGTGTTTGAAAAGTGGTTGAATTTTCTGGGCTTGGATCAAAGTTTCTGGTGTATCTAGCCAAAGCTGATCCTGCTCTAATCCTGTAGGGCTTTCCCTCGGTAGCGAAATGCGTCGCAGCATGTTGGAAGCATTTCCCGCGTTCTTCAGGTTAGCTCTTTTTGTCCTGTCGACCCGTGTGGTTCTATTGGACTGTGTTTAAGGGATCCTTCAAAAGCACAGGGTGACCTTCCATAGCCCAATTCCATTGGCATGCCCATGGTATGGTGCTGGTGAAGCTCATCACTACAAGTGCCTACGGAAGCCCGCTAAAGAGCTGTAAAGACATGCAAATGAGGCCGCTCTGCCTTCTCCCATAATCCCCTGCAGTAGGCCGTCCTTTGGCTTGTCTGTATTTGCATAACCCATCGTATCTCGGGTAACGTGTACTGGCATTTTTGTCTAGGTAAACCTTTTCTGGTGGTATTTGGATCTGAAGTATCCTTTTCCTTTGATTGGGTTCCGCACCTTATTTGGCTCTGTTTGTGAATGATATGAAATAAGGAGTCACCGTGAGCTGAGCAGCATCTGTGTGCCGCCGGCAACCTCGTTTAGGGCTGGGGTTCTTTATACTCTGGTTTCTCTTCAGATCGTATAAATCTTTCGCCTTTTACTAAAGATTTCCGTGGAGAGGAACAACCATGAGTTTCAGAGAATTTTTTGATGCCTAGCTGATGCTGGGCTTGCTCACTTGTTGAAAAATAGATTGAGTTGCTCTGTTTTTGGAAGATCTTTCGACTTTGCCAATGTTGTTGGTGGTGGTGAGGAACATGACGTAGACGCTGATCGGATTGTCTCGTTTTACCAACGGGTTATGGAAGTGTTTGAAAAGTGGTTGAATTTTCTGGGCTCGGATCAAAGTTTCTGGTGTATCTAGCCAAAGCTGATCCTGCTCTAATCCTGTAGGGCTTTCCCTCGGTAGCGAAATGCGTTGCAGCATGTTGGAAGCATTTCCCGCGTTCTTCAGGTTAGCTCTTTTTGTCCTGTCGACCCGTGTGGTTCTATTGGACTGTGTGTAAGGGATCCTTCAAAAGCACAGGGTGACCTTCCATAGCCCAATTCCATTGGCATGCCCGTGGTATGGTGCTGGTGAAGCTCATCGCTACAAGTGCCTACGGAAGCCCGCTAAAGAGCTGTAAAGACATGCAAATGAGGCCGCTCTGCCTTCTCCCATAATCTCCTGCAGTAGGCCGTCCTTTGGCTTGTCTGTATTTGCATAACCCATCGTATCTCGGGTAACATGTACTGGCATTTTTGTCTAGGTAAACCTTTTCTGGTGGTATTTGGATCTGAAGTATCCTTTTCCTTTGATTGGGTTCCGCACCTTATTTGGCTCTGTTTGTGAATGATATGAAATCAGGAGTCACCGTGAGCTGAGCAGCATCTGTGTGCCGCCGGCAACCTCGTTTAGGGCTGGGGTTCTTTATACTCTGGTTTCTCTTCAGATCGTATAAATCTTTCGCCTTTTACTAAAGATTTCCGTGGAGAGGAACAACCATGAGTTTCAGAGAATTTTTTGATGCCTAGCTGATGCTGGGCTTGCTCACTTGTTGAAAAATAGATTGAGTTGCTCTGTTTTTGGAAGATCTTTCGACTTTGCCAATGTTGTTGGTGGTGGTGAGGAACATGACGTAGACGCTGATCGGATTGTCTCGTTTTACCAACGGGTTATGGAAGTGTTTGAAAAGTGGTTGAATTTTCTGGGCTCGGATCAAAGTTTCTGGTGTATCCAGCCAAAGCTGATCCTGCTCTAATCCTGTAGGGCTTTCCCTCGGTAGCGAAATGCGTCGCAGCATGTTGGAAGCATTTCCCGCGTTCTTCAGGTTAGCTCTTTTTGTCCTGTCGACCCGTGTGGTTCTATTGGACTGTGTGTAAGGGATCCTTCAAAAGCACAGGGTGACCTTCCATAGCCCAATTCCATTGGCATGCCCATGGTATGGTGCTGGTGAAGCTCATCACTACAAGTGCCTACGGAAGCCCGCTAAAGAGCTGTAAAGACATGCAAATGAGGCCGCTCTGCCTTCTCCCATAATCCCCTGCAGTAGGCCGTCCTTTGGCTTGTCTGTATTTGCATAACCCATCGTATCTCGGGTAACATGTACTGGCATTTTTGTCTAGGTAAACCTTTTCTGGTGGTATTTGGATCTGAAGTATCCTTTTCCTTTGATTGGGTTCCGCACCTTATTTGGCTCTGTTTGTGAATGATATGAAATCAGGAGTCACCGTGAGCTGAGCAGCATCTGTGTGCCGCCGGCAACCTCGTTTAGGGCTGGGGTTCTTTATACTCTGATTTCTCTTCAGATCGTATAAATCTTTCGCCTTTTACTAAAGATTTCCGTGGAGAGGAACAACCATGAGTTTCAGAGAATTTTTTGATGCCCAGCTGATGCTGGGCTTGCTCACTTGTTGAAAAATAGATTGAGTTGCTCTGTTTTTGGATGATCTTTCGACTTTGCCAATGTTGGTGGTGGTGGTGGTGGTATTGAGGAACATGACGTAGACGCTGATCGGATTGTCTCGTTTTACCAACGGGTAATGGAGCTGTTTAAAAGTGGTTGAATTTTCTGGGCTCGGATCAAAGTTTCTGGTGTATCTAGCCAAAGCTGAACCTGCTCTAATCCTGTAGGGCTTTCCCTCGGTAGCGAAATGCGTCGCAGCATGTTGGAAGCATTTCCCGCGTTCTTCAGGTTAGCTCTTTTTGTCCTGTCGACCCGTGTGGTTCTATTGGACTGTGTGTAAGGGATCCTTCAAAAGCACAGGGTGACCTTCCATAGCCCAATTCCATTGGCATGCCCATGGTATGGTGCTGGTGAAGCTCATCACTACAAGTGCCTACCGAAGCCCGCTAAAGAGCTGTAAAGACATGCAAATGAGGTTGCTCTGCCTTCTCCCATAATCCCCTGCAGTAGGCCGTCCTTTGGCTTGTCTGTATTTGCATAACTCGAACGTATCTCGGGTAACATGTACTGGCATTTTTGTCTAGGTAAACGTTTTCTGGTGGTATTTGGATCTGAAGTATCCTTTTCCTTTGATTGGGTTCCGCACCTTATTTGGCTCTGTTTGTGAATGATATGAAATCAGGAGTCACCGTGAGCTGAGCAGCATCTGTGTGCCGCCGGCAACCTCGTTTAGGGCTGGGGTTCTTTATACTCTGGTTTCTCTTCAGATCGTATAAATCTTTCGCCTTTTACTAAAGATTTCCGTGGAGAGGAACAACCATGAGTTTCAGAGAATTTTTTGATGCCTAGCTGATGCTGGGCTTGCTCACTTGTTGAAAAATAGATTGAGTTGCTCTGTTTTTGGAAGATCTTTCGACTTGGCCAATGTTGGTGGTGGTGAGGAACATGACGTAGACACTGATTGGTACAGGAGATAACCAGAGACTGCGGACCTTTGGGGAGGGGGAGCGGGTACCTGAATTTGACAGGTACTCGCTCCCACTTCTTCAGAGTTTTCCTCCTTTTATTGTGGGCACCTGGCTTTGCTTGGTGCCCTCTGCGCATGCGCAAAAAGCTCTGTGCTTTGTGATTGGTCCGGCGTCTTCTGGGATCTTTCATGTGTCCCAGAACATGCCGGATCATTCACAAATCGCAGAGCTTTTCGCGCATGCTCACTGGGCACCCGGCTGTCACAGATGCCTGCGCGGGAAGACTGGACAGCGCTGGACCGAGGATCAGGTAAGGTCCTGCTGCAGAGAAGAGCTGAGCGGTGTCAGCGGCAGGAATACCGGACCGGCCGCTGTATATTTGCTCCATAAGATGCACTGACGGGGAGTGCATCTTATGGAGAGAAATATTCGGTAATTGTATGTGCATTCAAAAAATGTCGATATTATTTTTAAAGACATGCAGTATATTTGAAAATGTATTTGTAAAAATATTTCAGATATTTTGTAATAAAAGCACATTTCAGCCTACAGTATATATATGTATACTGAATACAGAGACAGTTGTAGCAATTCAAATGTATGTCAATGTATTCGGTATGAATATTTTTAAAATATGTTTCAAATATATATTTCTTCCATGGATGTTCCTGCTTGTTCAGAGACATTGTGATCGTTCCGAATTAATGTTACATTTGTTGTAAAAATCTTGTGTGCAAAAACCACCATTTCTCCTATTGTGATACAATGTATATAAAAATCAAATAATTGCTGCACTTTTTAGTATTCGATTACATTTTTTGTAGTTGAAGAATTTTTGATAATGAAATGAATGAGTGTGATTAAGTTTTAAAATCTTTTTTTTTCTTCTTACTGGCAGTATTATTGTTTTTTTTTTTTGTTTTTGTTTTTGTTTTCTCTGTGGTCTTTAGTTGATAAATTTTCATTTCTTTTTTTTTTCTGATTGTGAGGACATCGTATATGGAGATCATTTTTTTATTTTTATAAAAAAATAATTATAAACAATGTAAAGGTTAAAAAAAGTATAAACTATATAAAATAGTTTTTTGTTAACTGTTAACCATAACACTTCAGGTGGATAAATGTTCACAATTTCTTCTGATGACGTTAATTACAGCTTCTTCAATAAATTTAGAATGTTTTGAAAGTAGGTTTTGTAAATTCTTTTTCATCCTGCGTATTATATTTTGTATACAATCTTCATTTTTACCAATAAATGTTGACGACGAGGTGTATCCATGATGTCGGACATCAGAGTGTTTCTACTTTTCTTGCATTTCTCGATAATATAATAAGTATAAATATAATATAAAATAAATATAATGTAAAATAAATGAATATAATATAAATATAGAATAAAATAGTATAATATAAAATATTATAATATAAGTATAAAATAAATGAATATAATATAAAATAATATAATATAAAATATTAGAAATATAAAATATAATATAAAATAATGTAAATTATATAATATAAATATAAAAAAAAGTATATAATATAACATAAAATAATAAAAAATAAATTTATATAAATATAGTATAAAATGTAATAATATATGATTTTATATTGTTTATATATAAGTTTGTTTTATATTATATTTTACATTATTTTACATTTTTTTATATTTATAATATGTATATAAAGCTTCATATAGTGTGGGTACCCAATGCTGACTACCTAGGTCAGGGGGCTCAAAACACCAAAAAGTGCTTAGGGGTGTTTGTTCCCCCTTAATTCTTCCCATGTAGTGGCAGGACATCTACCCTGATTCCCCCCTCCCCCCAAGGCGCCTCACAGGTACTGAGGTTTCCACATGGTCCACTTAGGCAGACCTAGACCTGGCGGACCCCTTTCCTTGTGGCTGCCCGAAGCCAACCACCAAGTACTAGGTCAGGGGGCTCTCTGGGGGAGGCTGAGCCAAGGAGTATGCAAATTAGAGTGGTCCTTTGTGATTGGATCTGAGCACTGCAACTTAGTATGCAAATTAGGGTGACCATGGTCCTTTGCAATTCCTTTGGCTAAGATCAAGTGTAGTATCTGTTCTCAGTGTCCAGTAGGAGGCGCTCCACCATCATTCTTGCTTCTTGGCGAACTTCGTGATGGCTGAGCCATGAAGAAAGGAGTATGTAAATTAGGGTGCAATTGGACAGAACACTCTTAGTATTCAAATTAGTGTGACCTTTGCACCATGGTCTCCTCCGCACCTCTGCGGACTTAAAAATAAAATAAAAAAATGATGAGCCTTCCCACCAGCCATGATCTGCCTGCATTGAATAGATAATCTTAGAGACCCAGTGATGGCATCACTCATTCTAAAATAAGATAAGATATCACGATGACGGAAAGGTTCAAAAACAAAAAAAACAATAAAATGTTGATGAGGAAACATGGGAGGCAAAATATAAGCAGATTAAACTGTAACGTCACATCTTATAGTGACCATCGCAGCTCTCTGACTTTCTCTGACTTTCTCTTCCTCTCTCCTGTTGATAGTAATTTGATTGGTGATGTCTGTATCCTGGAAGATATGATGTGTCACCTGCCGCTCATCGAGATCCGCATAACAGAGTGTTTCGGTGAGTAGATGCAACAAATCCGTTCCATCGCAAAGCTTCCAAAGTAACACAAAGGGGCCTTATTTATTTCCTATGATCATCAGCTCCATCCAGTGGCCATAATGTGGTATTTTCATGATTGAGTTATTCCAGGAAAAACATCTCATTATGTCCACTAGATGGAGCTGATGATCGTAGGAAATACACATAGTAGGGTTGAAGATCAGGTACTGATGCTGGATGAGAAGACCTGGCTCACCATCATCGGTCCACTTCATCGGTCCACTTCATCCCAAAGATGTTCAGTAGGGTCGAGGTCAGGACAATCAAGTTCCTCCACACCAAACTGGACCACCCATGTCTTTATGGAGCTGGCTCTACTCTACCCCTCCCCCCCCCCCCGCCCTCCTTTTGTGGCTATAACATCCTCCAGTCTTCTGGGAAGTGCCCATTTCTAATGGGATGAGAAGACCTGGCTCACCACTGGTGTTCCAATTCATCCCAAAGATGTTCAGTAGGGTAAGGACTCTGTACAGGACAATCGAGTTCCTCCACACCAAACTGGACCACCCGTGTCTTTATGGAGCTGGCTCTACTCTACCTCCCCCCCAGCCCTCCTTATGTGGCTATAACATCCTCCAGTCTTCTGGCAAGTGCCCATTCCTAATGGGATGAGAAGACCTGGCTCACCTCTGGTGTTCCAATTCATCCCAAAGATGTTCAGTAGGGTGGAGGTCAGGACTCTATACAGGACACTCGAGTTCCTCCACACCAAACTGGTCAAACCATGTCCCTATTGAGCTTGCTCTACTCTTATGGAAAGGCTTCCCACAAAATTTTAAAGTATTTCTGTGTGAATTTGTGTCCAATGAGCCAATGGAACATTTGTGAGGTCAGGTATTGAGGTTGGGTGAGAAGACCTGGCTAACCATTGGCTTTCCAATTTATCCCAAAGGTTTTCAATAGGGAATTTGTGCTTATTTTTGAGGTCAAGTATTAGTGTTGGATGAGAAGAAGACCTGGCTCACCACTGGTGTTCTAATTCATCCCAAAGGTGTTCAGTAGGGTCGAGGTCAGGGGTCTTTGCAGAATACTCAAGTTCTTCCACACCAAACTGGTCCAGCCATGTCTTTATTGAGCTGGCTCTACTCTTATGGAAAGGTTCACCCCAAATGTTTTAGTATTTCTGTGTGAATTTGTGTCCAATCAGCTAATGGAACATTTCTGAGGTCAGGTATTGAGGTTGGGTGAGAAGACCTGGCTAACCATTGGCTTTACAAATTATCCCAAAGGTGTTCAATAGGGTTGAGATCAAGGTACTCCAGTTTCTCCACCCATCATGACCTTGTATATGACCTTGTAGGTCATCCCATTCGAAAACCATGGTTGTTAATATGGTTATAATCTCCTCCACTCTTCTGAGAAGACTTTCCACAAGATTTTGGATGGTGTCTGTGGGAATTTCTGTCCATGAGAACACCTGGCTCACAACTAGCATTCCATTTCATTCCAAAGGTGTTTAGTAGGGTTGAGGTCAGGTACAGATGTTAGATGAGACCTGGCTTACATTTTGGACCCCCGCAGAAAAAAAAATAGGACCTGGCTTACCATTGGCATTCCAATTCATCCCAAAGGTGTTCAGTAGGGTTGAGGTCAGGGGTCTGTGCAGCACACTTGAGTTCCTTCACATCAAACTGGTCAAACCATGTCTTTATGGAGCTGGCTTTGTACACAGGGAACAGTCATGGGGGGACAGAAATGGGCCTTCACAAAACTGTTACCACAAGGTTGAAAGATCACAAACTTTGTAAATTGTAGTATTAACAGGACCCTTCAATGGACCCCTGACCTGAACTCCATAATTTGGAAGGGTATCCACGTTTTTGACCATATAATGTATGTTGACATGTCTTACATCGTGGCAGTATAATATACAGGATCCAGTCATCCCTAACAACCAATCAGCACTCATATTTTGCTGTTCTCGTCTATTGCACTCCAATGACCTGTTCTTATGGATCTTCCTGCAGATGAAGGGATTGATGTCCGATTACGAGGAATAAAGATCAAGTCCTCCAAGGAAAGGGACTTGGGCCTCAGGGCTGACATGTTCCTTCCCCCTAACCTGGTACGATACCCGCGACTGGAGGCCATTGACCCCGACGTCCTGTACAGGAGAGCCATAATCCTCCAGAGGTCAGATTTGCAACAAATGTTCTTCCTGTACCCCAATTGGATGGTTCATGTCTGAAAGATACTGGAGCAAGTTCAGGAGACATTTTTTGTTTTAGCTTTGAAATGAATGAATGGAATTAGAACATTTATTGAGTATTACTACTACCACAGTTTCCATTAACCCCTTCCCGTCCAGCAGAAATACTGCTACAGGGCGTCACGGGTGCGCAGAAGCGGCCACGGCTGTCAATCACCGGGTCCCAGTGATCACTGAGTTTTACCAATGGGGGAGACAATACAGATCTCGAATACGAGGAATAAAGATCAAGTCCTCCAAGGAAGAGGGACTTGGGCCTCAGGGTTGACATGTTTGTTCCCCCTAACCTGGTACATTGCTTTGTATGGCTCTGCAGCTTTGGACAGCCATTGGTTGTGGGGCCAAAAGGAGAGTTCAGAGTCCAGGATCACCCTGGCATGCGGGGACGGGTTGATGGTCGAGCCGTTGATTTTGACAGAGGGGGAAGAGTCACCTGGGGGAGGAAATATTATGAGCTGTTATGAGAGGATAGATTGATTCTCAGGAAGTGGTGTGCCATCCAGGCTGATATGTCTGTTAGTAGATTGGTGATGGTGAGGAGACTGATGGAGTGAGCTGAGGAGTAGACACACAGATTTGGGTGCAGGGGCGGACTGACCATTTGGAAACTCGGGCACTGCCCGAGGGCCCGGGGTCAGTAGGGGGCCCCATGAGATGCCCCTCGTACCTTTTTCATAGGCTTTTTTGAGTTTGGGTAAGGACACAGGGGCCCCATGATCCCCTATTGCCCGGAGGCCCCATGAGTTGTCAGTCCGCCCCTATTTGGGTGTCATCTGCATACAAATGGTATTGAAAACCATGGGAGGCAATCAATGGACCCAGAGAGGAGGTGTAGATTGAGAATAGGAGGAGGTCCCAGAACAGAACCTTGGGGAACCCCAACAGATAAAGGAAGAGAACAGGTCCCAGAGCAGAACCTTAGAGAACCCTAACAGAAAAAGCAAGAGAACAGGTCCCAGAACAGAACCTTGCGGAACCCCAACAGAAAAATGAAGAGAACAGGGCCCAGAACAGAACCTTGGGGAACCCCAACAGAAAAAGGAAGAGAACAGGTCCCAGAACAGAACCTTGGGGAACCCCAACAGAGAAAGGAAGAGAACAGGTCCCAGAACAGAACCTTGGGGAACCCCAACAGAGAAAGGAAGAGAACAGGTCCCAGAACAGAACCTTGGGGAACCCCAACAGAGAGAGGAAGAGGAAGTAGAATTGTAAGTGACACTGAAGGTGCAATGGGATAGGTAGGATGAGAACCAACGAAGGGCGCAGTCATGGAGACCAAAGGAGTAGAGTTTTTTGAGGAGGAGGAGGGAGTGGTTCACTGTGTCAAAGGCATGAGTGGTCTTCAGGACTTGGACAATGGGGATTCCACTTACATGTAGTTCACCTGGTCTATTCTCATGTATCACTTGCTCGTCCTGACTGACTGCTTCATGTTGGATATTAGAATTGTATGTTTTAAACTATTTTGTACACAATTAAATATATTTTTGTAATTTAAATTGTAGTGTAAGGTGTCTAAAAAGTCCATGCAAGTCCCTAATTAGTTAGGTTCCAATTGGTCAGTTATTTAGGACTTGGCACAGCCCTATCAAGAACCCCACCCGTAGCTGCCACCCTATGTGTGTTTTTTGGTGTGTTCTCCAATATAGTCACTTTTCGACACCCATGAGCGTTGGCCCAACCCTGTAGGACTGTATAATATGATGATGTCTAGAATGATCCAGTGACCAGCCAATCTCCTCCTGTCCTCTTCCCCAGGTTTGTCAGGCTTCTAGACAACGTCATCCATCACCTCGTCCCCACCTGGGACCACAGCATCGGCACTTTCAGCCAGCTTAAGGTGAGGGTTTATTACGGTCCGCTTCCCAGAACGAATGTTAGGCCTTTCTCGTATAGATTCACCCCACTAAGCACCCCGTGTACTCTGCAGCACATCAAGCAGTTCCTGTTGATGTCGAAACGCCGCTCTGCGCTCATCACTCAGTGCTTGAAGGACTCGGAGACCACCAAACCCAACATCATGCCTCGTTTGTACATCAACCGCCGGCTGGCCGTGGAGCACCGTGATAGCCCTGCGTTAGACCCCACCTACAAGAAGACCGTGTTCAGCCAGGTATGGGGGTTCTGATTGATGGATCTGCAGATAGTGAAGGGGTAATGTATAAGGAGGGGGGGGGGGGGTGACTATAACCACAAGGCCTGGAGGGCAGAGGGGGCCCGGGTGGGATCCTGAAAAGGATAAAACTTGGATTCTGATTCATTCACTTCCCTCCACCCTCTTCCCAACTGCTGGCTTTGAAAAGTAAGGACTGTTTTCTATGTATCACCCACCCAAACCAAAGAATTCCAGGAATGGATATATTATACGGTTACATTGTTTCAGCTTGGACCAATATACAGTAACTATATACTGTATATACCCTACCTGTGAGATCACTCTAGAACAGCCTTCCTCAATGATATCACCCAAGAAGAACCCCTGAAATAAATTTGAGATTTCAAGGAAATCTTTCTAAAACCAATTCATTGTGTCCCTTACATTGGGGGTCAGTGGGAAGAATGTCCCTTACATTGGGGGTCAGTGGGAAGAATGTCCCTTACATTGGGGGTCAGTGGGAAGAATGTCCCTCACATTGGTGGTCAGTGGGAAGAACGTCCCTTACATTGGGATCAGTGGGAAGAATGTCCCTTACATTGGGGGGTCAGTGGGAAGAATGTCCCTTACATTGGGGGTCAGTGGGAAGAACGTCCCTTACATTGGGGATCAGTGGGAAGAACGTCCCTTACATTGGGGATCAGTGGGAAGAATGTCCCTTACATTGGGGGTCAGTGGGAAGAATGTCCCTTACATTGGGGGGTCAGTGGGAAGAACGTCCCTTACATTGGGGATCAGTGGGAAGAATGTCCCTTACATTGGGGGTCAGTGGGAAGAATGTCCCTTACATTGGGGGTTAGTGGGAAGAATGTCCCTTACATTGGGGGTCAGTGGGAAGAATGTCCCTTACATTGGGGGTTAGTGGGAAGAATGTCCCTTACATTGGGGGTCAGTGGGAAGAATGTCCCTTACATTGGGGGTTAGTGGGAAGAATGTCCCTTACATTGGGGGTCAGTGGGAAGAATGTCCCGTACATTGGGGGGTCAGTGGGAAGAATGTCCCTTACATTGGGGGTCAGTGGGAAGAATGTCCCTTACATTGGGGGTCAGTGGGAAGAATGTCCCTTACATTGGTGGTCAGTGGGAAGAATGTCCCTTACATTGGGGGTCAGTGGGAAGAATGTCCCTTACATTGGGGATCAGTGGGAAGAATGTCCCTTACATTGGGGGTCAGTGGGAAGAATGTCCCTTACATTGGGGGTTAGTGGGAAGAATGTCCCTTACATTGGGGGTCAGTGGGAAGAATGTCCCTTACATTGGGGGTTAGTGGGAAGAATGTCCCTTACATTGGGGGTCAGTGGGAAGAATGTCCCTTACATTGGGGGTTAGTGGGAAGAATGTCCCTTACATTGGGGGTCAGTGGGAAGAATGTCCCGTACATTGGGGGGTCAGTGGGAAGAATGTCCCTTACATTGGGGGTCAGTGGGAAGAATGTCCCTTACATTGGGGGTCAGTGGGAAGAATGTCCCTTACATTGGTGGTCAGTGGGAAGAATGTCCCTTACATTGGGGGTCAGTGGGAAGAATGTCCCTTACATTGGGGGTCAGTGGGAAGAATGTCCCTTACATTGGGGGGTCAGTGGGAAGAATGTCCCGTACATTGGGGGTCAGTGGGAAGAATGTTGGCCTGGGCACTATGTGGGCACCATCAGATGGGAGGTCAATCAGTCACAACCCTGGCAGCCTCCTGAGGAACCCTGGCTGAGAAGCTGGAAATCATTGTATAGACACCAATACTCCAGTGATCTCTCCTTGCTCCCGGGCCCCTGGTTCTGGGTTCCAGGTTCCGGGGTCCCGGGCCGAGCAGCTGATTTTCTGCATTCTGAAGACAGGAAGTCAGCCAATCGGCTCGGGCAACATTCAGCGTTCGCTTTACATTTTCTCAATGGATGCAAAGTATCCTCTAGTTGGACGAAGTGGTGTGGCAAGAGGGGTGACGTCCGCCTCGTCCAATCAGAGAACGCTTTGTATTTGTTTCTCTGCGTTCATGTTTAATCCTTCCTTGTGCTGACATCCAAAAGCCCCGACAACGCTGCTGGGTCCGCCATCTTGGATGTGGTGACAATCTGTAGTATTCCCTGCTACCTAATAATTTATGAAAGGGAGGGGCAGAGGAGCTGGGCCAGCTTCCAAGGGAGAGGGCTATGACGTGCAAAGAAAGGGGGGGGGAGGTGTCTGTGCCAGGGAATTGAATAGTCTAATTTTCTGGTTCGATATCACATTGCAGGTGAGTGAAAAAATCATTTTCAGGAAAAAAACGGCAAGTAAGTAGAGTGGTGACAGGATCTCTTTAAATAATTAATACGAGCCTTTGTATTGGACAGTGCAGGGGTGCGCAGAGATCAGAGGGGTGCGCAGAGATCAGAGGGGTGCGCAGAGATCAGAGGGGTGCGCAGAGATCAGAGGGGTGCGCAGAGATCAGAGGGGTGCGCAGAGATCATCAGAGGGGTGCGCAGAGATCATCAGAGGGGTGCGCAGAGATCATCAGAGGGGTGCGCAGGGAACATCAGAGGGGTGCGCAGGGAACATCAGAGGGGTGCGCAGGGAACATCAGAGGGGTGCGCAGGGAACATCAGAGGGGTGCGCAGGGATCATCAGAGGGGTGCGCAGGGGACATCAGAGGGCTGCGTAGGGAACATCAGAGGGGTGCGCAGAGGACATCAGAGGGCTGCGTAGGGAACATCAGAGGGCTGCGTAGGGAACATCAGAGGGCTGCGTAGGGAACATCAGAGGGCTGCGTAGGGAACATCAGAGGTGTGCACAGAGGACATCAGAGGGGTG
Organism: Staurois parvus; assembly: GCF_062004578.1. Taxonomy (NCBI): domain Eukaryota; kingdom Metazoa; phylum Chordata; class Amphibia; order Anura; family Ranidae; genus Staurois; species Staurois parvus. Next base: position 53,727 of record NW_028320078.1, on the reverse strand, counting down.
CGCAGAGATCATCAGAGGGGTGCGCAGAGATCATCAGAGGGGTGCGCGGAGATCATCAGAGGGGTGCGCGGAGATCATCAGAGGGGTGCGCGGAGATCATCAGAGGGGTGCGCGGAGATCATCAGAGGGGTGCGCGGAGATCATCAGAGGGGTGCGCGGAGATCATCAGAGGGGTGCGCGGAGATCATCAGAGGGGTGCGCAGAGATCATCAGAGGGGTGCGCAGAGGTGCATTTTGGGCAGAAAATATATTCTGCCAGAAAATTTTTTTTGGGGGAAAAGGGGTCTTTTTTTTCAGCTGAACTGAATAAATAAAAATAAATAGATAAATAATTCCCAATAATCGCAATTCTACATTTATATAAAAAAACGAGTAAAATGTAATTTTTAAAGTACAACCTGCAGTGTGATCTCCTGAATGTTTGTTACATTGTTTCAGCAGTTTGTAATCCCCCTACAGCAGCAGAGAGGGGGAGGGGCAAGACTTGGGGCCAATCAGGCATCCCGCATGCAAATGTGCTGACAGGCAGACCCAATCAGTCTGTTGCTGGCCCTTCACTGTCCAATCACAGGGCGGGAGGAGGGGAGGTGACCTGGCTGTGTTGCGTATCTGCAGCAGAGAACCGTCTGGTCTCTAGATTGGCTACGCTGTACGGCAGAGCTGTGAAAATGTCAGAACTGGACGGACAGAAACGAAAAAATCGAGTAGAACCCCGATATATATATTTCCGTGGTGAACCCCGATATATATATTTCCATGGTGAACCCCGATATATGTAGTTCCGTGGTGAACCCCGATATGTGTATTTCCGTGGTGAACCCCGATATATGTATTTCCGTGGTGAACCCCGATATGTGTATTTCCGTGGTGAACCCCGATATATGTATTTCCGTGGTGAACCCCGATATGTGTATTTCCGTGGTGAACCCCGATATGTGTATTTCCGCGGTGAACCCCGATATATGTATTTCAGTGGTGAACCCCGATATGTGTATTTCCGTGGTGAACCCCGATATGTGTATTTCCGTGGTGAACCCCGATATGTGTATTTCCGTGGTGAACCCCGATATATGTATTTCCGCGGTGAACCCCGATATATGTATTTCCGTGGTGAATGTTGGTGTTTGCCTGGAGTTCATCTTTCTGAAATGTAAATCCTTTGTTTCCTTCTGTTCTCTGTGTCTGATGACGTCAGGTGTACGAGGGTCTGAAGCCCACCGATAAGTCGGAGAAGCCCCTGGACTACAGGTCAGTGTGGGATTGTATCCGGGAAACACCGATCTGCCCAACTAACCAATCATTCCCATCCGGGGACCTAGAGATGTAAAAATCCGACCCTCCTTACATACGGATACAAGAAACATGGCTGAGGGCCACGAAATGCTGTCTGGGGGTGCCCCTACCCTACAGGTACATTATATATCTGGGGGCGCCCCTACCCTACAGGTACATTATATATCTGGGGCGCCCCTACCCTACAGGTACATTATATATCTGGGGGTGCCCCTACCCTACAGGTACATTATATATCTGGGGGTGCCCCTACCCTACAGGTACATTATATATCTGGGGGTGCCCCTACCCTACAGGTACATTATATATGTGGGGGCGCCCCTACCCTTCAGGTACATTATATATCTGGGGGCGCCCCTACCCTTCAGGTACATTATATATCTGGGGGCGCCCCTACCCTTCAGGCACATTATATATCTGGGGGCGCCCCTACCCTTCAGGCACATTATATATCTGGGGGCGCCCCTACCCTTCAGGCACATTATATATCTGGGGGCGCCCCTACCCTACAGCTACATTATATATCTGGGGGCGCCCCTACCCTTCAGGTACATTATATATCTGGGGGCGCCCCTACCCTACAGGTACATTTTATATCTGGGGGCGCCCCTACCCTACAGGCACATTATATATCTGGGGGTGCCCCTACCCTACAGGCACATTATATATCTGGGGGTGCCCCTACCCTACAGGCACATTATATATCTGGGGGCGCCCCTACCCTTCAGGTACATTATATATCTGGGGGCGCCCCTACCCTACAGGCACATTATATATCTGGGGGCGCCCCTACCCTACAGGCACATTATATATCTGGGGGCGCCCCTACCCTACAGGCACATTATATATCTGGGGGCGCCCCTACCCTTCAGGTACATTTTATATCTGGGGGCGCCCCTACCCTTCAGGTACATTATATATCTGGGGGTGCCCCTACCCTACAGGTACATTTTATATCTGGGGCGCCCCTACCCTACAGGCACATTATATATCTGGGGGCGCCCCTACCCTACAGGTACATTATATATCTGGGGGCGCCCCTACCCTACAGCTACATTATATATCTGGGGGCGCCCCTACCCTTCAGGTACATTATATATCTGGGGGCGCCCCTACCCTACAGGTACATTATATATCTGGGGGCGCCCCTACCCTACAGGTACATTTTATATCTGGGGGCGCCCCTACCCTACAGGCACATTATATATCTGGGGGCGCCCCTACCCTACAGGTACATTATATATCTGGGGGCGCCCCTACCCTACAGGCACATTATATATCTGGGGGCGCCCCTACCCTACAGGCACATTTTATATCTGGGGGTGCCCCTACCCTACAGGCACATTATATATCTGGGGGCGCCCCTACCCTACAGGCACATTATATATCTGGGGGCGCCCCTACCCTACAGGCACATTATATATCTGGATGTCGCTGTGCTCTGCACACTCACCTCTGTATAGATGGGCACTGTGGTGAAATTGTTGCAATTTAAACGTCTTATATTATAAATAGATGATAAAGTGTGAAATTATTTCTGGACGTCTTCACATTGTCCTCCTGAAGGTCGATATTTGAATCGATTTTCTGCTCTGTTACGTGATCTGGCTGCTCATCGCGCAAAGCCCCCCGAATTTCCCGTCCCTCCCCCCCGTCTATCCCCCGCCTCCCGAATTTCCCGCCCCTCCCCCGCCTCCCAATACTTGGGCTCTGATCATGGTGTTTTGTGACCTCCAGGTGGCCGGTGCGATATGACCAATGGTGGGAATGCAAGTTCATCGCAGAGGGGATCATCGATCAAGGTAGGTCCTGAGGTCCCGATAAATACAACATTGTGTAGTGTGGACGGGGCCCCCAGAAGTACAAGTCCCAGCAAGCCTCCTGTAGTGCCTGTCTAATGTTATCAGTCTGATGGGTTCCTGGCGTCACACCTACGGAATGTTATATGGGGCTCTTTGGCGATGACCCCCCCTCCCCCATATCAAGTGTGGGGGCCGCCATCGGCATAGAGAGTGTTAAAGTCCAACTGAGATGAGTCATTCCACCTCGCTCTGCACAGCTTTTCTATGGGAAGGTTCAGGTAACCTGAATACAGTGCAGGAAATGCGTATTCACTCCCCCCCGATGCTGAATGTTCGCCCCTCACACAGAGATGATCGGTCTAACAATGGAATGTTCGCCCCTCACACAGAAACGATCGGTCTAACAATGGAATGTTCGCCCCTCACACAGAAACGATCGGTCTAACAATGGAATGTTCGCCCCTCACACAGAAACGATCGGTCTAACAATGGAATGTTCGCCCCTCACACAGAGATGATCGGTCTAACAATGGAATGTTCTCCCCTCACACAGAAATGATCGGTCTAACAATGGAATGTTCGCCCCAATGTTCGCCCCTCACACAGAAATGATCGGTCTAACAATGGAATGTTCGCCCCTCACACAGAGATGATCGGTCTAACAATGGAATGTTCGCCCCTCACACAGAGATGATCGGTCTAACAATGGAATGTTCGCCCCTCACACAGAGATGATCGGTCTAACAATGGAATGTTCGCCCCTCACACAGAGATGATCGGTCTAACAATGGAATGTTCGCCCCTCACACAGAAATGATCGGTCTAACAATGGAATGTTCGCCCCTCACACAGAAATGATCGGTCTAACAATGGAATGTTCGCCCCTCACACAGAAATGATCGGTCTAACAATGGAATGTTCGCCCCTCACACAGAAACGATCGGTCTAACAATGGAATGTTCACCCCTCACACAGAAACGATCGGTCTTACAATGGAACGGTCGCCCCTCACACAGAAACGATCGGTCTAACAATGGAACGTTCGCCCCTCACACAGAAACGATCGGTCTAACAATGGAATGTTCGCCCCTCACACAGAAACGATCGGTCTAACAATGGAATGTTCGGTGTAACACTGAGAGACAGAATACAACAACAAATTCAGCAGAAATGCGTCTAACAAATGATGACGGATCTGCATGTTCATGAGGGAAAGAAGGATTTGATCCCCTTCACAAAACATGACTTAGTACTTGGTGGCAAAACCCTTGTTGGCAATCACAGAGGTCAGACGTTTCCTGGAGTTGGCCCCCAGGTTCGCACACATCTCAGGAAGGATTTTGGCCCACTCCTCTTGGCAGATCCTCTCCAAGTCATTAAGGTTTGGTGGCTGACATTTGGCAACTCGAACTTTCAGCTCCTCCACAGATTTTCAATCGGATGAAGGTGTGGAGACTGGCTAGGCCACTCCGGGACCTTAATGTGCTTCTTCTTGAGCCGCTCCTTTGTTGCCTTGGCCGTGTGTTTTGGGTCATTGTCATGCTGGAACACCCATCCACCACCCATTTCCAATGCCCTGGCTGAGGTAAGAAGGTTCTCACCCAAGATTTGAGGGTACATTGCCCCGTCCATCATCCCTTTGATGTCCCCTTAGCAGAACCCCCCCCCCCCCCAGCAGAATGTTTCCACCGCCATGTTTCACAGTTGGGATGGTGTTCTTGGGGTCATAGGCAGCATTCCTCCTCCTCCAAACACGGCAAGTTGAGTTGATGCCAAAGAGCTGGATTTTGGTCTCCTCTGACCACAACACTTCCCACCAGTCCTCCTCGGCATCATTCAGATGTTCAGTGGCAGACTTCAGACGGGCCTGGACATGGGCTTTCTTGAGCAGAGGGACCGTGCGGGCACTGCAGGATTCAGTCCTTGTCGGCCTAGTGTGTTACCAATTGTTTTCTTGGTGACTGTGGTCCCAGCTGCCTGGAGATCATTGACAAGATCCTCACGTGTAGTTCTGGGATGATTCCTCACTGTTCTCATGATCATTGACACTCCACGAGGGGAGATCTTGCATGGTGCACCAGACCTAGGGAGACTGACACTTGTTTTGTGTTTCTTCCATTTGTGAATGATTGCACCAACTGTTGTCACCTTCTCACCAAGCTGCTTGGCCATAGTTTGGTAGCCCAGTCCAGCCTTGTGTAGGTCTACCATCTTGTCCCTGACATCCTTGGACAGCTCTTTGGTCTTTGCCATGGTGGAGAGTTTGGAATCTGATGGTTTGATGGCTCCTGTGGACAGGTGTCTTTTATACAGGTAACACAATGAGATTAGCAGCACTCCCTTTAAGAGACTGCTTCTAATCTCAGGTTGTTACCTGTATGAGAGACACCTGGGAGCCAGAAATCCTGCTGAATGATAGGGGATCAAATCCTTCTTTCCCTCATGAACATGCAGATCCGTCATCATTTGTTAGACGCATTTCTGCTGAATTTGTTGCTGTATTCTGTCTCTCAGTGTTACACCGAACATTCCATTGTTAGACCGATCGTTTCTTTGTGAGGGGCGAACATTCCATTGTTAGACCGATCGTTTGTGTGTGAGGGGCGAACATTCCATTGTTAGACCGATCGTTTCTGTGTGAGGGGCGAACATTCCATTGTTAGACCGATCATTTCTGTGTGAGGGGCGAACATTCCATTGTTAGACCGATCATTTCTGTGTGAGGGGCGAACATTCCATTGTTAGACCGATCATTTCTGTGTGAGGGGCGAACATTCCATTGTTAGACCGATCGTTTGTGTGTGAGGGGCGAACATTCCATTGTTAGACCGATCGTTTGTGTGTGAGGGGCGAACATTCCATTGTTAGACCGATCGTTTGTGTGTGAGGGGCGAACATTCCATTGTTAGACCGATCATTTCTGTGTGAGGGGCGAACATTCCATTGTTAGACCGATCATTTCTGTGTGAGGGGCGAACATTCCATTGTTAGACCGATCATTTCTGTGTGAGGGGAGAACATTCCATTGTTAGACCGATCATTTCTGTGTGAGGGGAGAACATTCCATTGTTAGACCGATCATTTCTGTGTGAGGGGCGAACATTCCATTGTTAGACCGATCATTTCTGTGTGAGGGGCGAACATTCCATTGTTAGACCGATCATTTCTGTGTGAGGGGCGAACATTCCATTGTTAGACCGATCGTTTGTGTGTGAGGGGCGAACATTCCATTGTTAGACCGATCATTTCTGTGTGAGGGGCGAACATTCCATTGTTAGACCGATCATTTATGTGTGAGGGGCGAACATTCCATTGTTAGACCGATCGTTTCTGTGTGAGGGGCGAACATTCCATTGTTAGACCGATCATTTCTGTGTGAGGGGCGAACGTTCACCATCGGGGGGAGCAAATACACATTTCCTGCACTGTATATCTCACTTTAGCATTTGTGTCTTTTATTTTTTTTTATTCCAACCTGAAAAACTGCTAATGTTACCCTGAATGACCGTATAAAGTCAAATCTATGTTTGTTTCCCTTTTCTACCATTTCGGTGACTCCAGGTGGAGGATTCCGGGACAGCCTGGCTGATATTTCTGAGGAGCTGTGCCCCAGTTCTGCCGACTCCCCCGTGCCACTGCCTTTCTTTGTGCGCACATCAAACCAGGTACACCAAGGACATATACCGCAGCGCTGTACAGAGATCACTGAGCCAGAGGAGCTTACACTCTAATATCCCCTCCCCCACAGTCCCATCAGTCTCTATACCAGAGGAGCTGACACTGTAATGTCCCCTCCCCCACAGTCACATCGGTCTCTGTACCAGAAGAGCTTACACTCTAATGTCCCCTCCCCCACAGTCCCATCAGTCTCTGTACCAGAGGAGCTTACGCTCTAATGTCCCCTCCCCCGCAGTCCCATCAGTCTCTGTACCAGAGGAGCTTACGCTCTAATGTCCCCTCCCCCGCAGTCCCACCAGTCTCTGTACAGAGGAGCTTACGCTCTAAGGTCCCCTGCCCCACAGTTCCACCAGTCTCTGTACCAGAGGAGCTTACGCTCTAATGTCCCCTCCCCCACAGTCACATCAGTCTCTGTACCAGAGGAGCTTACGCTCTAATGTCCCCTCCCCCGCAGTCCCATCAGTCTCTGTACCAGAGGAGCTTACGCTCTAATGTCCCCTCCCCCACAGTCACATCAGTCTCTGTACCAGAAGGGTTTACACTCTAATGTCCCCTCCCCCACCGTTCCATCAGTCTCTGTACCAGAGGAGCTTACACTCTAATGTCCCCTCCCCCGCAGTCCCATCAGTCTCTGTACAGAGGAGCTTACACTCTAATGTCCCCTCCCCCACGGTCCCATCAGTCTCTGTACCAGAGGAGCTTACACTCTAATGTCCCCTCCCCCGCAGTCCCATCAGTCTCTGTACAGAGGAGCTTACGCTCTAATGTCCCCTCCCCCACGGTCCCATCAGTCTCTGTACCAGAGGAGCTGACACTCTAATGCCCCCCACAAACAATAGGGCAAGTTTCAGTAAAAGCTGATGGAACAATAACTGTTTCTGAGATGTAGGAGGAAACCCGCACACTGGAACTAAGTGCACATAATCACATGGGGCAACATACAAACTCCATGCAGACAGAGCACGGTCAGGATTACAGGCAGATAATGATCCTGTGCCTATGTACCGCCCCCGGAACATGTTCGGATAGAGCTGATTGGTCGTCTTTATTTATTACATTTTGTCCCGTCCTGTGAAGACGCCGATACATTGGGAGGCGCCTGTCCCCGCCTCCGCGGATCACCCATCTGACTCCACCCACATTCTTCTCCTAGGGAAACGGCACCGGAGAAGCTCGGGACATGTATGTGCCAAACCCGTCCTGCAAGGATCTGGCCAAGTACCAATGGATCGGGCAGCTGATGGGCGCGGCTCTGAGAGGGAAGGAGTTCCTGGTAAGTCGCAGATTTCGCTTTATATTCAGCGGGATCTCCAGGGCGGGATGGCCGCGGGGCAGGGTGGAGGCGGGGCGGGATGGGCTCTGGGTGGTATGGGCGTGGGACAAGATGGGAGCGAGATGGGCTCGGGGCAGGATAGGATGGGTGCGATGGGCTGGGGGCGGGATAAGTGGGATGCGCTCGGGACGAGATGGGCGCGGGGCGGGATCAGGGTGGGATGGGCTTAGGGCGGGATTGGCGTGGGGCAGGATGGGTGGGATGGGGTCGGGGTGGGATGGGCTCGGGGCGGGATGGGCTCAGGCAGGATCGGGGCGGGATGCGCTTGGGGCGGGATCGGGGCGGGATGGGTGCGATGCGCTCGGGGCGGGATTGGGGTGGGATGGGCTCGGGGCGGGATGGGGGCGAGGGGCAGGATGGGATGGGTTCGGGGCGAGATGGGTGCGATGGGCAGGATCGGGGTGCGATGGGCGAGGGGCAGGATCGGGGTGGGATGGGCTCGGGGCGGGATGGGCTCAGGCAGGATCGGGGCGGGATGCGCTTGGGGCGGGATTGGGGTGGAATGGGTGCGAGGGGCAGGATCGGAGTGGGATGGGCGAGGGGTGGGATGGGTGCGATGCGCTCGGGGCGGGATGGGCTCGGGGCAGGATCGGGGCGGGATGGGCTCGGGGCAGGATCGGGGCGGGATGGGTGCCGGGATCGCTGTAGTGGCTCCAACTACTACAACGGCTCTCTGCTCCCAGGTACGGGATATATATACTGACATCCAAGCTGAGCCAATGTAACCAGCCAATAAAAACCAGACCTGGAGCTCCACTTTAACCCCTCCCCCTCCAGAGGATCCCCCCCCCCCCCCTTCCTGACCAGGTCATTTTTTGTATTACGGCGTTGAGTTACTTTAACTGACAATTGCGCGGTCATGCAACGCCGCGCACAAATTAAATTTACATCCTTTCTTTCCCATGAATTTAGCTTTCTTTCGGCGGTATTTGATTTTCTGCGCGGCTTTTATTTTTTGTGCTGTAAAAAAAAAGACAATATTGAGAAAAAAAACAGTATTTTTGACTTTTTGATATTAATCACGTCCAGTAAAAAAAATGTAAAAAATCTAATTTCTTCATAAATTTCGGCCATAATGTCTCCCGCTCCGTGTCTTCGCTGTCACATCCCGCTCCGTGTCTTCGCTGTCACATCCCGCTCCGTGTCTTCGCTGTCACACCCCGCTCCGTGTCTTCGCTGTCACACCCCGCTCCGTGTCTTCGCTGTCACACCCCGCTCCGTGTCTTCGCTGTCACACCCCGCTCCGTGTCTTCGCTGTCACACCCCGCTCCGTGTCTTCGCTGTCACACCCCGCTCCGTGTCTTCGCTGTCACACCCCGCTCCGTGTCTTCGCTGTCACACCCCGCTCCGTGTCTTCGCTGTCACACCCCGCTCCGTGTCTTCGCTGTCACACCCCGCTCCGTGTCTTCGCTGTCACACCCCGCTCCGTGTCTTCGCTGTCACACCCCGCTCCGTGTCTTCGCTGTCACACCCCGCTCCGTGTCTTCGCTGTCACACCCCGCTCCGTGTCTTCGCTGTCACACCCCGCTCCGTGTCTTCGCTGTCACACCCCGCTCCGTGTCTTCGCTGTCACACCCCGCTCCGTGTCTTCGCTGTCACACCCCGCTCCGTGTCTTCGCTGTCACACCCCGCTCCGTGTCTTCGCTGTCACACCCCGCTCCGTGTCTTCGCTGTCACACCCCGCTCCGTGTCTTCGCTGTCACACCCCGCTCCGTGTCTTCGCTGTCACACCCCGCTCCGTGTCTTCGCTGTCACACCCCGCTCCGTGTCTTCGCTGTCACACCCCGCTCCGTGTCTTCGCTGTCACACCCCGCTCCGTGTCTTCGCTGTCACACCCCGCTCCGTGTCTTCGCTGTCACACCCCGCTCCGTGTCTTCGCTGTCACACCCCGCTCCGTGTCTTCGCTGTCACACCCCGCTCCGTGTCTTCGCTGTCACACCCCGCTCCGTGTCTTCGCTGTCACACCCCGCTCCGTGTCTTCGCTGTCACACCCCGCTCCGTGTCTCCCCTGTCACACCCCGCTCCGTGTCTCCCCTGTCACACCCCGCTCCGTGTCTCCCCTGTCACACCCCGCTCCGTGTCTCCCCTGTCACACCCCGCTCCGTGTCTCTCCTGTCACACCCCGCTCCGTGTCTCCCCTGTCACACCCCGCTCCGTGTCTCCCCTGTCACACCCCGCTCCGTGTCTCCCCTGTCACACCCCGCTCCGTGTCTCCCCTGTCACACCCCGCTCCGTGTCTCCCCTGTCACACCCCGCTCCGTGTCTCCCCTGTCACACCCCGCTCCGTGTCTCCCCTGTCACACCCCGCTCCGTGTCTCCGCTGTCACACCCCGCTCCGTGTCTCCGCTGTCACACCCCGCTCCGTGTCTCCGCTGTCACACCCCGCTCCGTGTCTCCGCTGTCACACCCCGCTCCGTGTCTTCGCTGTCACACCCCGCTCCGTGTCTTCGCTGTCACACCCCGCTCCGTGTCTTCGCTGTCACACCCCGCTCCGTGTCTTCGCTGTCACACCCCGCTCCGTGTCTTCGCTGTCACACCCCGCTCCGTGTCTTCGCTGTCACACCCCGCTCCGTGTCTTCGCTGTCACACCCCGCTCCGTGTCTTCGCTGTCACACCCCGCTCCGTGTCTTCGCTGTCACACCCCGCTCCGTGTCTTCGCTGTCACACCCCGCTCCGTGTCTCCCCTGTCACACCCCGCTCCGTGTCTCCCCTGTCACACCCCGCTCCGTGTCTCCCCTGTCACACCCCGCTCCGTGTCTCCCCTGTAACAATCCCGATACATGTAAATGAATTGGTTTACATGAAAGTTATCGCGTCTACAAATGGCGGGAGAGAGACGGGAATTTTAAATATATACTAATGGCGGCGATCAGCGACTTATAGCGGGACTGCGGCGGACATTCTGACACGGGGGGGGGGGGGGGGGACTGACTTGGTGTCACTGACATCCCCAGTGACACCAATAGAATGATCGGTGCTAATAAAAAGCCCCAACACTGTACCAATGGCACTGGGCAGGAAGGGGTTAACATCTGGGGCCATCAAAGGGTTACCTGTGTGCTGGGAGTGTCTTTCACTGTACGCATGCTGCTATGCAGAGCCATACAAAGCAGTGTGCAGGAGCTGACAGGGGAGATCTGTGTTGTTTACTTACAGTTCTCTCCCGTCAGAGATGCTCGGCGATCACCGGGTGCCGGCGACTAATCACCGGCCGGGACCTGGTGATTGACAACCGTGGCGGCGGGTATGGCACGCGCACCCCCTACCCGGAGATGCGAAATCACGCATATATATATAAACACGTGATTTGCGCACCCGTGTGTACAGCCCTGAGATCAGCTGTTTGCTTTTACCTCCCCCTGGTCACCCGCGTGAACAAGCCTTGAATCGCATTTTCAAAAAGAGCAATTCTTCCTCCGGCCATTAGAGGGCACAATACAGCGGGGGCAATCTGTCCTGTCTTTGTAATTTACCCCCCCCCCCCCCCGGCCTCCCTGCCTCCCCCTCCCTCCCAGCAATTGGCTCGGCTTGCATGGTGACCCTTATTGCTTTGAACCAAAATGATCTTCGTGTGCCCCGCAGGTCCTGGCACTGCCCGGCTTGGTGTGGAAACAGCTGACGGGAGAGGAAGTCAGTTGGAGTAAAGATTTCCCAGCGGTGGATTCCTTGTTGGTGAGATCGCCCTCCGAAAATCGTCCCCTTCCAGCTCAGACCACATGGCAACAGTGATCTCCAAACTGGGGCCCTTTGCTGCTTTTATCCGGCCCTCGGGGGACTATTTACATCCACTGACACCTATGATGGGGCCCAATTCCTCCCACTGACACCAATGATGGGGCATAATTCCTCCCACTGACACCAACAATGGGGCACTATTCCTCCCACTGACACCAATGATGGGGCATAATTCCTCCCACTGACACCTATGATGGGGCATAATTCCTCCCACTGACACCTATGATGGGGCATAATTCCTCCCACTGACACCTATGATGGGGCACTATTCCTCCCACTGACACCAATGATGGGACACTATTCCTCCCACTGACACCAATGATGGGGCACTATTCCTCCCACTGACACCAATGATGGGACACTATTCCTCCCACTGACACCAATGATGGTGCACTATTCCTCCCACTGACACCAATGATGGGGCACTATTCCTCCCACTGACACCAATGATGGGGCACTATTCCTCCCACTGACACCTATGATGGGGCACTATTCCTCCCACTGACACCAATGATGGGGCACTATTCCTCCCACTGACACCAATGATGGGGCACTATTCCTCCCACTGACACCAATGATGGGGCACTATTCCTCCCACTGACACCAATGATGGTGCACTATTCCTCCCACTGACACCAATGATGGGGCACTATTCCTCCCACTGACACCAATGATGGGGCACTATTCCTCCCACTGACACCAATGATGGGGCACTATTCCTCCCACTGACACCTATGATGGGGCACTATTCCTCCCACTGACACCAATGATGGGGCACTATTCCTCCCACTGATACCAATGATGGGGCACTATTCCTCCACTGACACCACGGGAACCGCCCCTCATTCCCCGCCAATCACACGCGTTCCGCACGGGAACCGCCCCTCATTCCCCGCCAATCACACGCGTTCCGCACGGGAACCGCCCCTCATTCCCCGCCAATCACACGCGTTTTGCACGGGAACCGCCCCGCATTCCCCGCCAATCACACGCGTTCCGCACGGGAACCGCCCCGCATTCCCCGCCAATCACACGCGATCCGCACGGGAACCGCCCCTCATTCCCCGCCAATCACACGCGTTCCGCACGGGAACCGCCCCTCATTCCCCGCCAATCACACGCGATCCGCACGGGAACCGCCCCGCATTCCCCCCCAATCACACGCGTTCCGCACGGGAACCGCCCCTCATTCCCCGCCAATCACACGCGATCCGCACGGGAACCGCCCCTTATTCCCCACAAATCACATGCGTTCCGCACAGGAACCGCCCCTCATTCCCCGCCAATCACATGCGTTTGTGTGCGGTGCGATCGGAGTCGTACATTTTGGCTGTAATCGCACCAAGAACACGCAGGACCCTTCTTTGGGTCGGCACTAGAATCGGGTCACACGGGTACTCACACCTCTGGGATCCGATTCTGCACATCACACTGCGGTTTGCGGACTGATTTCAGGGTGTCGTGAACTGAACCCCCCCCCACCCCCCCCCCCGCAGCAGTTCTCATGAATGGGGGGCGATTCTGGAATTGTCACTGAAAACGCTGTAAATTCCTCACTGCGTCGGTGTGAACCCGGCTGAAGCCGCTAAATTCGTCCTTCACGTCCCACTCGATGGGTGAATCTGATTATGTAGTCACGTGACCCCTCAGTCCTGTGTGTGATTTGATTGGTTGTGATTTGGGGCGGTCCCTCTCCTGTCCTCCGGGGGGGCGCTCTTTTTTTTGCTCCGTCAGGTCAAACTCCTGGAGATGATGGATCTGATGGACAAAGAGACGTTCGAGTTCAAGTTTGGGGCGGAGCTGACGTACACGACGGTTCTGAGCGATCAGCGAATGGTGGAGCTTCTCCCCGGGGGCAGTAATATCTCGGTACACTATGAGGACCGGCTGGAGTTCATCGACATGGTGCAGAAGGCGCGGCTGGAGGAGAGCAGAGAGCAGGTAGGCTGTGCTGGGGGGGCTCCAGACCTTTATGGGGGGGCATCCTAGAGATAGGTCTCTGCTGTCCTCTCCGGGCCCCGGGGGGCCCAACTGAGAAACGTCAAATAGTATTCCTCCTGTGAAGCTTCGTGTTCATTCCATGTGAAGGGGGGAACATCGAACTGCAACCAAACCTACGGCATGTCCCCAGTCTCCAGCCAAACCTACGGCATGTCCCCAGTCTCCAGCCAAACCTGCGGCATGTCCCCAGTCTCCAACCAAACCTGCGGCGTGTCCCCAGTCTCCAGCCAAACCTGCGGCGTGTCCCCAGTCTCCAGCCAAACCTACGGCATGTCCCCAGTCTCCAGCCAAACCTACGGCATGTCCCCAGTCTCCAGCCAAACCTGCGGCATGTCCCCAGTCTCCAACCAAACCTGCGGCATGTCCCCAGTCTCCAACCAAACCTGCGGCGTGTCCCCAGTCTCCAACCAAACCTACGGCATGTCCCCAGTCTCCAACCAAACCTGCGGCATGTCCCCAGTCTCCAACCAAACCTATGGCGTGTCCCCAGTCTCCAACCAAACCTATGGCGTGTCCCCAGTCTCCAACCAAACCTATGGCGTGTCCCCAGTCTCCAACCAAACCTATGGCGTGTCCCCAGTCTCCAACCAAACCTATGGCGTGTCCCCAGTCTCCAACCAAACCTGCGGCATGTCCCCAGTCTCCAACCAAACCTACGGCATGTCCCCAGTCTCCAGCCAAACCTACGGCATGTCCCCAGTCTCCAACCAAACCTGCTGCATGTCCCCAGTCTCCAACCAAACCTGCTGCATGTCCCCAGTCTCCAACCAAACCTGCTGCATGTCCCCAGTCTCCAACCAAACCTACGGCATGTCCCCAGTCTCCAACCAAACCTACAGCTTGTCCCCAGTCTCCAACCAAACCTACGGCATGTCCCCAGTCTCCAGCCAAACCTGCTGCATGTCCCCAGTCTCCAACCAAACCTGCGGCGTGTCCCCAGTCTCCAACCAAACCTACGGCATGTCCCCAGTCTCCAACCAAACCTACGGCTTGTCCCCAGTCTCCAACCAAACCTGCTGCATGTCCCCAGTCTCCAACCAAACCTACAGCTTGTCCCCAGTCTCCAACCAAACCTACAGCTTGTCCCCAGTCTCCAACCAAACCTGCGGCATGTCCCCAGTCTCCAGCCAAACCTGCGGCATGTCCCCAGTCTCCAGCCAAACCTGCTGCATGTCCCCAGTCTCCAACCAAACCTACAGCATGTCCCCAGTCTCCAACCAAACCTACAGCTTGTCCCCAGTCTCCAACCAAACCTGCGGCATGTCCCCAGTCTCCAACCAAACCTACGGCATGTCCCCAGTCTCCTCCAACCAAACCTGCGGCATGTCCCCAGTCTCCTCCAACCAAACCTGCGGCGTGTCCCCAGTCTCCTCCAACCAAACCTGCGGCGTGTCCCCAGTCTCCTCCAACCAAACCTGCGGCGTGTCCCCAGTCTCCAACCAAACCTGCGGCGTGTCCCCAGTCTCCAACCAAACCTGCGGCGTGTCCCCAGTCTCCAACCAAACCTGCGGCATGTCCCCAGTCTCCAACCAAACCTGCGGCATGTCCCCAGTCTCCAACCAAACCTGCGGCGTGTCCCCAGTCTCCAACCAAACCTGCGGCGTGTCCCCAGTCTCCAACCAAACCTGCGGCGTGTCCCCAGTCTCCAACCAAACCTGCGGCATGTCCCCAGTCTCCAACCAAACCTGCGGCATGTCCCCAGTCTCCAACCAAACCTGCGGCATGTCCCCAGTCTCCAACCAAACCTGCGGCGTGTCCCCAGTCTCCAACCAAACCTGCGGCATGTCCCCAGTCTCCCACCAACCTGCGGCGTGTCCCCAGTCTCCAGTGTTTCTAGTGTCCCCCAACACTCCTCAAGCTTTACATATACTGAGGTCTTTTGATGATGTCAGGGGCCACAGCTGAGGCCCCTTATGCCTTACCCTATATAATCTGACATCCGCTGGTGTACGGTGTTGTCACCCTCACACAGGAAGTCCCGGGGACAAGTTTTATTATATTTTTATACTCCAGGTTTTGGGATAATCTGCACTGGGATGAAATCTTCTGACATCGGCCCCGTGTCTCGCCTCCTGTCCAATCCGCCATCTTTCTTCTCCTCCCTCAGATAGAAGCCATTCAGGCCGGATTGCTGAAAGTGGTTCCTCAGGCTGTGCTGGATCTTCTTACCTGGCAGGAACTGGAGAAAAGAGTCTGTGGGGACCCCGAGATCTCTGTGGAGGCCCTGAAAAAACTGAGTAAGTATGCCGTCCCGCCTCGGGACCCTCACCCCTGTGATGTCACCTCGCCCCTGTGATGTCACCTCGCCCCTGTGATGTCACCTCGCCCCTGTGATGTCACCTCGCCCTTGTGATGTCACCTCGCCCCTGTGATGTCACCTCGCCCCTGTGATGTCACCTCGCCCCTGTGATATCACCTCGCCCGTGATGTCACCTCGCTCTGTGATGTCACCTCGCCCCTGTGATGTCACCTCGCCCCTGTGATGTCACCTCGCCCCGTGATGTCACCTCACCCTTGTGATGTCACCTCACCCCGTGATGTCACCTCGCCCCTGTGATGTCACCTCGCCCCGTGATGTCACCTCGCCTTGTGATGTCACCTCGCCCCGTGATGTCACCTCGCCTTGTGATGTCACCTCACCCCGTGATGTCACCTCGCCCTTGTGATGTCACCTCACCCCGTGATGTCACCTCGCCCCTGTGATGTCACCTCGCCCCTGTGATGTCACCTCGCCCCTGTGATGTCACCTCGCCCCGTGATGTCACCTCGCCCCTGTGATGTCACCTCGCCCCTGTGATGTCACCTCGGGGTCGGCCAGGCTAGAGTTCAAAAGGATCCGAATATTCCGATCCACAGATATGAATGTATTTATATATTAGTGGAAAGCTCCTGCAGATATGCCTCCTACCAGTCAAGGTGTCGCTGGAAACATGGCGGAGTATGAAAGGACCACAGAAACAGGAAATGACATCACAACCATGTAGTTCCACATGATACAAGCACACCGCCACCTAGTGGCAGAACTGCTGATCACGGTGTGATATATGAGGATGGTTGCTGCACCTACCGCCATGTGGCGAGCATGCTCACCTCGACTCCCCAACATCCGTGAGAAGGAAAGCTTCAGCCTTGCAATAACACGGGTTGGAGTTGCATCATCGATTCGCATTTATCCTTCTTCCTGTCCTTTTCCTGCAGCACAAAGAGGGCGTTTCTATTACAGCCCAGAGGCTGCGGAGGAACTGGATGAACTCCAACATCATCGCCCCTTTCTCAGCAGCGTTTGGGTGGTGGGGTCATGAACTGAGTTCCTAGATATAGTGTGGGAGGAGTCTATGGCGTGTGAGGGGGTGGCCCCATTTAATGATACCGCCTCCGTAATGCAGCAGTGGCTCTGCAGGGGCGTGCCTACATCAGGGACTCCTCCCCTCCAGGACTCAGGGTGCAGATCAGAGCCTGTGACAACGGCATTGGGTTTATGTTAGTGTAGGACAATAAATGAAGTATCTGCAGACAAACTGTAGCATTTCCCTTCCCTCCTCCCCTGACAACTATGTAGGGAGGTGAGGATGAAGGAGCTGGTCCAGCACAGGCAGTAATTGGTACATTCCCAGAGGAGGAGACTGCTGTGATGAACAAGTTGGGATCGGGTTGTGCTAGGCAGCTGGCTCATCCTGGAGTAGTCACAATTATTAGCCCCTCCCCCTTCCAAAGCACCTTGTCCCCATGTTGATGGGGACAAGGGCCTCTTCCCCACAACTGTGGCCGGTGGTTGTGAGGGGTCTGCGAGCAGAGGCTTATCGGAATCTGGAAGCCCAATAACAAGGGGGTCCTCAGATCCTGAACCCCCCCCCATGTGAATGGGTATGGGGTACATGGTAACGCTACTCTTCACATGAGGGTAAGCTAGATTGTAAGCTCCAAGGATCAGGGCCCTCGATCCCCTCATGTATCACATTGTATTGTTATTGTTCTGTCACATGTTCTGTCACATGTTCTGTCACATGTTCTGTCACATGTTCTCTGTAATGTACAGCGCTGAGCCAACTGTCGGCGCTTTATAAATACTGTATAATAATAATGAGGGGGGCTTATGGGAATCTGGAAGCCCCCTTTAACAAGGGGGTCCTCAGATCCTGACCCTACCCCCCCCATGTGACTGAGTATGGGATACATGGTATCGCTACTCATTCACATGGGGGGGCTTATCAGAATTTGGAAGCCCCTTTAACAAGGGGGCCCTCAGATCCTGAACCCCCCCATGTGAATGAGCATGGAGTACATGGTACCGCTACTCATTCACATAGGGGCTTATGGGAATCTGGAAGTCCCCTTTAACAAGGGGGTCCCCAGATCCTGACCCTACCCCTATGTGACTGAGTATGGGGTACATGGTACCGCTACTCGTTCACATGGGGGGGGCTTATTGAAATCTGGAATCCCCCTTTAACAAGGGGGTCCTCAGATCCTGAACCCTCCCCATGTGAATGAGTATAGGGTACATGGTACCGCTACTCATTCACATGGGGGGGGGGGCTTATCGGAATCTGAAAGCCAACTTTAACAAGGGGTCCCCAGATCCTGACCCTACCCCCCCCCATGTGACTGAGTATGGGGTACATGGTACCGCTACTCATTCACATGGGGGGGGCTTATGGGAATCTGGAAGCCCCCTTTAACAAGGGGGTCCCCAGATCCTGAACCCCCCTATGTGAATCAGTATGGGGTACATGGTACCGCTACTCGTTCACATGGGGGGGCTTATTGGAATCTGGAAGCCCCCTTTAACAAGGGGTCCCCAGATCCTGACCCTACCCCTATGTGACTGAGTATGGGGTACATGGTACTGCTACTCATTAAAAAACAAAACATAAACCGCTCCGGTCCTGACGCCGACTCACGCCATCTGACTTCTCTGCGCGCGATGGGAGTTCTTATATACTGTCATGACATCACAAGGAGGGGGTTTTCACCCCACCCCCCTTGTGACGTCATCACGCGCTGTGACTGGTCAAAGCATTGCACCTGACCTACGGTCAGGTGCATTGTTTTGACCAATCACAATGCACTGTGGGGCCCGTATCATTTGTGTATTCAGTGCACACACGAACGGGCCGTGTCCAAGTCGAACTAATGTTGGACTCGAACATGCAGCCCATCCCTAGTGACAATAGGGAATTCACAAAGAGGCATCTTACCCCATCCAAGTACGCAGTAAGATACCGCCCTAAAAAAAACGGCATGGGGTCCCCCCCCATCCAAGTACGCAGTAAGATACCGCCCTAAAAAAAACGGCATGGGGTCCCCCCCCATCCAAGTACGCAGTAAGATACCGCACTGAAAAAAACGGCATGGGGTCCCCCCCCATCCAAATACGCAGTAAGATACCGCACTGAAAAAAACGACATGGGGTCCCCCCCATCCAAGTACGCAGTAAGATACCGCACTGAAAAAAACGGCATGGGGTCCCCCCCCATCCAAATACGCAGTAAGATACCGCACTGAAAAAAACGGCATGGGGTCCCCCCATCCAAGTACGCAGTAAGATACCGCACTGAAAAAACGGCATGTGGTCCCCCCCCATCCAAGTACGCAGTAAGATACCGCACTGAAAAAAACGGCATGGGGTCCCCCCCCATCCAAGTACGCAGTAAGATACAACACTAAAAAAAAGGCATGTGGTCCCCCCCATCCATACCCAGGTGTTCGGGTCTGGTAGGGATCTTGAGGGGAGCACCCATGCCAAAATGAAAAAAAAAAAACAACATACTAGACCCACACCTGAGCATGCAGCTCAGCAGGTCAGGAAAGGGGGGTCGAGCGAGCGCCCCCTCCTTCTGAACCATACCAGGCCACATGTCCTCAACATGAGGAGGTGCTTTGGCTCTGCCCCCCTAAAGCATCTTGTCCTCATGTTGATGGGGCCTCTTCCACACAACCCTGCTCAGCGGTTGTGGGGGTCTGCGAGCGGGGCGGCTTATCGGAATCCTGAAGCCCTCTCCCCCGCCCCCCCACAAATCCCCCCCCAAAGCACCTTGTACCCATGTTGATGGGGATAAGGGCCTCTTCCCCACAACTGTGGCTGGTGGTTGTAAGGATCTGCAGGCGGGGGGGGGCTTATCGGAATCTGGAAACCCCCCTTTAACAAGGGGGCCCTCAGGTCCTGACAACAGCCCCCCATGTGAATGAGTAGGGGGTACATTGTACCTCTCTTCATTCATCCAATCATAAGTGTAGCGTAAAAAAACACAAGTCGTTTATTTAAAAAATGTCCCCCGGTGTAGATCCACCATCGATCACGATGCCCACCGACCCCAAAGAAGACGGAACTCTGCTCTCCATGTCGGCTCCCACCATCTGACAGCTCCGCCGCCTGACCATTCTTATAGAACTAAGGGGTGGGGCCACCCGGTGACATCAGCGAGTGACCCTGCCCCGTTGTGATGTCATCGTTCCATGCGATATGCGCTCACATGCATGCGATAGCCTCTAGTGAATTGTCCCCAAAGTCCCTTTAGACATCATTGATGACCATGGGATATTTTTTTCCCCAACGGTAATGATTCCTCACTCTGGATCGCTGCCAGATCCCATTATTGCTGCGGCAGAAATCAGAGAAAAGAGGGGGCGTGTCTAAGCTTATTTGTTTTATTTTAAACCATTAAAAATCGTTTTACGTGTTCATACTGCTTCCCGGGACTGTGTCTACGGATCTGCAACTGGGCAGCTGCCCAACCTCAAGTCCACCAGACGTACGGATACAATCTGGCACAATGACGTCATCGGACCCCTTTCGACGCGTTTTGTCATCCAGGAATTGAACAGTTGAATGAAAACTTATTTGTAGCCATTACTTACCCGATATATACTGTAGAGCAGGGGTGTCAAACTGGCGGCCCTCCAGATGTTGCGAAACTACAAGTCCCATCGTTCCCCTGCCTTTGGGAGCCATGCTTGTAACTGTCAATCTTGCAATGCCTCATGGGACTTGTAGTTTGGAGGGCCCCCAGTGTGACACCCGTGCTGTAGATTATTATACATTTACAAATATCAGAGAAGGAATTCCCTTCCATGTTATCTCTTCTTGTCCTCGTTGTGTCTCTCCAGCCCGGTTTGAGGATTTGGGTGCAACAGACATCCGAGTGCAATATTTCTGGGAAGCTCTGAACAACTTTACAAATGGTAAGCCACGCAGATCAGTGTGAGGTCTGTAGGGTGACAACCATGAATATTATATATTATATTGCCAAACGTCTGTGGACACGCCTCCAGATGATGGAGTCCGGGAGTTTCCAACAAAGCCTTGAGCATTGGCTGATTGACCTACCTGATGGTGCCTGCATTGTTCTGGGTCCCAGAATACTCCTTACATTGGTGGTCAGTGGGAAGAATGTCCCTTACATTGGTGGTCAGTGGGAAGAATGCTCCTTACATTGGGGGTCAGTGGGAAGAATGCTCCTTACATTGGTGGTCAGTGGGAAGAATGTCCCTTACATTGGTGGTCAGTGGGAAGAATGTCCCTTACATTGGGGGTCAGTGGGAAGAATGTCCCTTACATTGGTGATCAGGGGGAAGAATGTCCCTTACATTGGTGGTCAGGGGGAAGAATGTCCCTTACATTGGGGGTCAGTGGGAAGAATGTCCCTTACATCGGGGATCAGTGGGAAGAATGTCCCTTACATTGGTGGTCAGTGGGAAGAATGTCCCTTACATTAGAGGTCAGTGGGAAGAATGTCCCTTACATTGGGGGTCAGTGGGAAGAATGTCCCTTACATTGGGGGGTCAGTGGGAAGAATGTCCCTTACATTGGTGATCAGTGGGAAGAATGTCCCTTACATTGGGGGTCAGTGGGAAGAATGTCCCTTACATTGGGGGTCAGTGGGAAGAATGTCCCTTACATTGGTGGTCAGTGGGAAGAATGTCCCTTACATTGGGGGTCAGTGGGAAGAATGTCCCTTACATTGGGGGGTCAGTGGGAAGAATGTCCCTTACATTGGGGGGTCAGTGGGAAGAATGTCCCTTACAGTGGTGATCAGTGGGAAGAATGTCCCTTACATTGGGGATCAGTGGGAAGAATGTCCCTTACATTGGGGATCGGTGGGAAGAATGTCCCTTACATTGGGGGTCGGTGGGAAGAATGTCCCTTACATTGGGGGGGGGTCGGTGGGAAGAATGTCCCTTACATTGGGGGGGTCGGTGGGAAGAATGTCCCTTACATTGGGGGGGGT
Source organism: Staurois parvus (assembly GCF_062004578.1). Classification (NCBI taxonomy): domain Eukaryota; kingdom Metazoa; phylum Chordata; class Amphibia; order Anura; family Ranidae; genus Staurois; species Staurois parvus. The sequence goes on along the minus strand of NW_028320078.1, from coordinate 31,657 downwards.
CGGTGGGAAGAATGTCCCTTACATTGGGGGGGGTCGGTGGGAAGAATGTCCCTTACATTGGGGGTCAGTGGGAAGAATGTCCCTTACATTGGGGGATCAGTGGGAAGAATGTCCCTTACATTGGGGGTCAGTGGGAAGAATGTCCCTTACATTGGGGGATCAGTGGGAAGAATGTCCCTTACATTGGGGGTCAGTGGGAAGAATGTCCCTTACATTGGGGGATCAGTGGGAACAATGTCCCTTACATTGGGGGATCAGTGGGAAGAATGTCCCTTACATTGGGGGTCAGTGGGAAGAATGTTCCTTACATTGGGGGATCAGTGGGAACAATGTTCCTTACATTGGTGGTCAGGGGGGAGAATGTCCCTTACATTGGAGGTCAGTGAGAAGAATGTCCCTTACATTGGAGGTCGGTGGGAAGAATGGCCCTTACATTGGGGGTCGGTGGGAAGAATGGCCCTTACATTGGTGGTCGGTGGGAAGAATGGCCCTTACATTGGTGGTCGGTGGGAAGAATGTCCCTTACATTGGGGGTCAGTGGGAAGAATGTTCCTTACATTGGGGGGGTCGGTGGGAAGAATGTCCCTTACATTGGGGATCGGTGGGAAGAGTGTCCCTTACATTGGGGGTCGGTGGGAAGAATGTCCCTTACATTGGAGGTCGGTGGGAAGAATGTCCCTTACATTGGGGGTCGGTGGGAAGAATGCTCCTTACATTGGTGGTCAGTGGGAAGAATGTCCCTTACATTGGGGGTCAGTGGGAAGAATGCTCCTTACATTGGTGGTCAGTGGGAAGAATGTCCCTTACATTGGGGGTCATTGGGAAGAACGCATCATTAGTATGATACCAGAGGCTTTGCCAAATATCGCTGAGCCCGGGACCATGCAGGCACAACCAGATGGAATGTCCATCATCCACAACTCAAGCAAACCCTAGTAACCTCTGAAGGAACAATGGAAGATACATTTTGGACCATTGTGCTCCTCTAGCATTGTGTTGATAGTTTGAAGTCTTCTTCTTATACAAAGCCAACTCCACAAAGACATGGTTTGACCATTTTGGTGTGGAAGAACTCAAGTGTCCTGCCCAGAGCCCTGACCTCAACGCTACTGAGCACCTTAGGAATGCACTGGAATGTTGATGGTGACCCAGGTCATCTCATCCAACGTCAGTACATGGCCTCCAAAATGGGTACAAATTCCCACAGGGACCCTCCAAAATCTTGTGTGAAAGTCTTCCTAGAAGAATTTAGGATGGAATAGCCACAAGGTGGGCAACTCCATATAAGTGGCCATGTGTCTGGAATATGTGTCCACAGACTTTTGGATGTAGAGGGTACATTAGAATGTGATATTTTTTTCTGAATACTTTTGTGCGTCTGACAACCACATTAATAAAAATTTCTCCCACAGAGGATCGCAGCCGCTTTCTGAGGTTTGTCACTGGCCGGAGCCGTCTTCCAGCTCCCATCTACATATATCCAGATAAATCAGGGTGAGTAGGTGTCTGGGGTCTCCAGGGAAGATATGCAGGGGCAAGGTTCTCACAACATAGAGAACATTGGTCCCAATTCATCAATGTATCTGAGGGATGAATTGTCTGAGTGTCGTGATGCCATCTGTCAGGGCATTACCTTCTCATGCAGTATGGAAAAATAGGAAATGTGGATCTTATTGGTTGACTAGACGAGATTGTTCATGTGGGCTGATAATTGCTGCAGCCTGGAAAGCGCTGATCTCTGTCTGTGGGCAGAAGAACCATGGATGACAGAAGCTGTGAGGTCTGCCTGCTATGGAACAAACTGCATGCCAGCAGGAACCTCCACAGCTTGTAGAATTTGTCTTCCTGAATCTTGGTCTGTAGAATTTGTCCTCCTGAACCTTGATCTGTAGATTTCTCCTTCCTGAATCTTGGCTTGTAGAATTTGCCTTCCTGAATCTTGGCTTGTAGAATTTGCCTTCCTGAATCTTGGTCTGTAGAATTTGTCCTCCTGAACCTTGATCTGTAGATTTCTCCGTCCTGAATCTTGGCTTGTAGAATTTGCCTTCCTGAATCTTGGTCTGTAGAATTTGTCCTCCTGAACCTTGATCTGTAGATTTCTCCTTCCTGAATCTTGGCTTGTAGAATTTGCCTTCCTGAATCTTGGCTTGTAGAATTTGCCTTCCTGAATCTTGGCTTGTAGAATTTGCCTTCCTGAATCTTGGTCTGTAGAATTTGTCCTCCTGAATCTTGGTCTGTAGAATTTGTCCTCCTGAATCTTGGTCTGTAGAATTTGTCCTCCTGAATCTTGGTCTGTAGAATTTGTCCTCCTGAATCTTGGTCTGTAGAATTTGTCCTCCTGAATCTTGGTCTGTAGAATTTGTCCTCCTGAACCTTGATCTGTAGATTTCTCCTTCCTGAATCTTGGCTTGTAGAATTTGCCTTCCTGAATCTTGGCTTGTAGAATTTGCCTTCCTGAATCTTGGCTTGTAGAATTTGCCTTCCTGAATCTTGGCTTGTAGAATTTGCCTTCCTGAATCTTGGTCTGTAGAATTTGTCTTCCTGAATCTTGGACTGTAGAATTTGTCTTCCTGAATCTTGGTCTGTAGAATTTTACTTCCTGTATCTTGGTCTGTAGAATTTGTCTTCCTGTATCTTGGTCTGTAGAATTTGTCTTACCGAATCTTGGTCTGTAGAATTTGCCTTCCTGAATCTTGGTCTGTAGAATTTGCCTTCTTGAACCTTGATCTGCAGAATTTGCCTTCCTGAATCTTTGCTTGTAGAATTTGTCTTCCCGAATCTTGGTCTGTAGAATTCTCCTTCCCAAATCTTGGTCTGTAGAATTTGTCTTCCTGAATCTTGGTCTGTAGAATTCTCCTTCCCAAATCTTGGTCTGTAGAATTTGTCCTCCTGAATCTTGGTCTGTAGAATTTGTCCTCCTGAATCTTGGTCTGTAGAATTTGTCTTCCCGAATCTTGGTCTGTAGAATTTGTCCTCCTGATTATTGGCCTGTAGACTCCTCCTTCCTGAATCTTGGTCTGTAGAATTTTCGTTCCCGAATCTTGGTCTGTAGAATTTGCCTTCCTGAATCTTGGTTTGTAGGATTTGCCTTCTTGAACCTTGATCTGTAGAATTTGCCTTCCCGAATCTTGGTCTGTAGAATTTGACTCCCCGAATCTTGGCTTGTAGAATTTGCCTTCCTGAATCTTGGCTTGTAGAATTTGCCTTCCTGAATCTTGGTCTGTAGAAATTGCCTTCCTGAATCTTGGCTTGTAGAATTTGCCTTCCTGAATCTTGGTCTGTAGAATTTGCCTTCCTGAATCTTGGTCTGTAGAATTTGCCTTCCTGAATCTTGGTCTGTGGAATTTGTCTTCCTGAATCTTGGACTGTAAAATTTGTCTTCCTGAATCTTGGACTGTAGAATTTGTCTTCCTGAATCTTGGTCTGTAGAATTTGTCTTCCTGAATCTTGGTCTGTAGAATTTTACTTCCTGTATCTTGGTCTGTAGAATTTGTCTTCCTGTATCTTGGTCTGTAGAATTTGCCTTCCTGAATCTTGGTCTGTAGAATTTGCCTTCTTGAACCTTGATCTGCAGAATTTGCCTTCCTGAATCTTTGCTTGTAGAATTTGTCTTCCCGAATCTTGGTCTGTAGAATTCTCCTTCCCAAATCTTGGTCTGTAGAATTTGTCTTCCTGAATCTTGGTCTGTAGAATTCTCCTTCCCAAATCTTGGTCTGTAGAATTTGTCCTCCTGAATCTTGGTCTGTAGAATTTGTCCTCCTGAATCTTGGTCTGTAGAATTTGTCTTCCCGAATCTTGGTCTGTAGAATTTGTCCTCCTGATTATTGGCCTGTAGACTCCTCCTTCCTGAATCTTGGTCTGTAGAATTTTCGTTCCCGAATCTTGGTCTGTAGAATTTGCCTTCCTGAATCTTGGTTTGTAGGATTTGCCTTCTTGAACCTTGATCTGTAGAATTTGCCTTCCCAAATCTTGGTCTGTAGAATTTGACTCCCCGAATCTTGGTCTGTAGAATTTGACTCCCCGAATCTTGGTCTGTAGAATTTGACTCCCCGAATCTTGGTCTGTAGAATTTGACTCCTCGAATCTTGGTCTGTAGAATTTGACTCCCCGAATCTTGGTCTGTAGAATTTTTCCTCCTGAATCTTGGTCTGTAGAATTTGTCTTCCTGAATCTTGGTCTGTAGAATTTGTCTTCCTGAATCTTGGTCTGTAGAATTTGTCTTCCTGAATCTTGGTCTGTAGAATTTGTCTTCCTGAATCTTGGTCTGTAGAATTTGCCTTCCTGAATCTTGGTCTGTAGAATTCTCCTTCCCGAATCTTGGTCTGTAGAATTTGTCTTTCCGAATCTTGGTCTGTAGAATTTGTCCTCCTGAATCTTGGTCTGAAAAAATTGTCCTCCTGAATCTTGGTCTGTAGAATTTGTCCTCCTGAATCTTGGTCTGTAGGATTTGTCCTCCTGAATCTTGGTCTGTAGGATTTGCCTTCCCGAATCTTGGTTGTAGAATTTGTCCTCCTGAATCTTGGTCTGTAGAATTTGTCCTCCTGAATCTTGGTCTGTAGGATTTGTCCTCCTGAATCTTGGTCTGTAGGATTTGCCTTCCCGAATCTTGGTTGTAGAATTTGTCTTCCTGAATCTTGGTCTGTAGAATTTGCCTTCCTGAATCTTGGACTGTAGAATTTGCCTTCCTGAATCTTGGACTGTAGAATTTGCCTTCCTGAATCTTGGACTGTAGAATTTGCCTTCCTGAATCTTGGACTGTAGAATTTGCCTTCCTGAATCTTGGACTGTAGAATTTGCCTTCCTGAATCTTGGTTGTAGAATTTTTCTTCCTGATTATTGGCCTGTAGACTCCTCCTTCCTGAATCTTGGTCTGTAGAATTTGCCTTCCTGAATCTTAGTCTGTAGAATTTGCCTTCCTGAATCTTAGTCTGTAGAATTTGCCTTCCTGAATCTTAGTCTGTAGAATTTGCCTTCCTGAATCTTAGTCTGTAGAATTTGCCTTCCTGAATCTTGGTTGTAGAATTTGTCTTCCTGAATCTTAGTCTGTAGAATTTGCCTTCCTGAATCTTAGTCTGTAGAATTTGCCTTCCTGAATCTTGTCGTGTAGAATTTGACTTCCCGAATCTTAGTCTGTAGAATTTGCTTTCCTGAATCTTGGACTGTAGAATTTGCCTTCCTGAATCTTGGTTGTAGAATTTGTCTTCCTGAATCTTGGTCTGTAGAATTTGTCCTCCTGAATCTTGGACTGTAGAATTTGCCTTCCTGAATCTTGGTTGTAGAATTTGTCTTTCTGAATCTTGGTCTGTAGAATTTGCCTTCCTGAATCTTAGTCTGTAGAATTTGCCTTCCTGAATCTTAGTCTGTAGAATTTGCCTTCCTGAATCTTAGTCTGTAGAATTTGCCTTCCTGAATCTTAGTCTGTAGAATTTGCCTTCCTGAATCTTAGTCTGTAGAATTTGCCTTCCTGAATCTTAGTCTGTAGAATTTGCCTTCCTGAATCTTAGTCTGTAGAATTTGCCTTCCTGAATCTTAGTCTGTAGAATTTGCCTTCCTGAATCTTAGTCTGTAGAATTTGCCTTCCTGAATCTTAGTCTGTAGAATTTGCCTTCCTGAATCTTGTCCTGAAGAATTTGACTTCCCGAATCTTGTCGTGTAGAATTTGACTTCCCGAATCTTAGTCTGTAGAATTTGACTTCCCGAATCTTGTCCTGTAGAATTTGACTTCCCAAATCTTGTCGTGTAGAATTTGTCCTCCTGAATCTTGGTCTGTAGAATTTGTCTTCCTGAATCTTGGTCTGTAGGATTTGCCTTCCCGAATCTTGGCCATGAACTGGCCAATCTCAGTATCTACAGGCCAGAAGTCGATGCCAAGCTCATTCAGACTAAAGAGAAATCCTGAAGTAGTCTCCTCCAGTCACTTAAAGGGTCATTTTCTGCTGTGGCCCCACAATTTTACAGTCGCAGAAAGCAGCCGGTGAACATGAATTTTCTGACAGACGATCGCTGTTCCAGCCCCATATTTCTCACATGATTTGTGCACTGTATAAAAACTGGAATTTCACTTTCGGTTCCTTCTATTGTACAGGTCTACAGATTCCCTCCCCGAGTCCTCAACATGTTCCAGCACCTTGTACCTACCCAACTACCCCAGGTAAGTGAGCCAGCATCACCTGCCACTGTTGGCCTCCAGAATGATGGTTCTTCTATAGAAAAGGTCCTCTTGAGGGAGCAAAATCCTTCCTTGTGTTGGGGGTGCAAAGAGAGACATAACCGGCTTAGCTCATTGGACGTCTCCGGTCCATCCAGAGCTCATTGGACGTCTCCGGTCCATCCAGAGCTCATTGGACGTCTCCGGTCCATCCAGAGCTCATTGGACGTCTCCGGTCCATCCAGAGCTCATTGGACGTCTCCGGTCCATCCAGAGCTCATTGGACGTCTCCGGTCCATCCAGAGCTCTTTGGACGTCTCCGGTCCATCCAGAGCTCTTTGGACGTCTCCGGTCCATCCAGAGCTCTTTGGACGTCTCCGGTCCATCCAGAGCTCTTTGGACGTCTCCGGTCCATCCAGAGCTCTTTGGACGTCTCCGGTCCATCCAGAGCTCATTGGACGTCTCCGCTCCAGCCAGAGCTCATTGGACGTCTCCGCTCCAGCCAGAGCTCATTGGACGTCTCCGCTCCAGCCAGAGCTCATTGGACGTCTCCGCTCCAGCCAGAGCTCATTGGACGTCTCCGCTCCAGCCAGAGCTCATTGGACGTCTCCGCTCCAGCCAGAGCTCATTGGACGTCTCCGCTCCAGCCAGAGCTCATTGGACGTCTCCGCTCCAGCCAGAGCTCATTGGACGTCTCCGCTCCAGCCAGAGCTCATTGGACGTCTCCGCTCCAGCCAGAGCTCATTGGACGTCTCCGCTCCAGCCAGAGCTCATTGGACGTCTCCGCTCCAGCCAGAGCTCATTGGACGTCTCCGCTCCAGCCAGAGCTCATTGGACGTCTCCGCTCCAGCCAGAGCTCATTGGACGTCTCCGCTCCAGCCAGAGCTCATTGGACGTCTCCGCTCCAGCCAGAGCTCATTGGACGTCTCCGCTCCAGCCAGAGCTCATTGGACGTCTCCGCTCCAGCCAGAGCTCATTGGACGTCTCCGCTCCAGCCAGAGCTCATTGGACGTCTCCGCTCCAGCCAGAGCTCATTGGACGTCTCCGCTCCAGCCAGAGCTCATTGGACGTCTCCGCTCCAGCCAGAGCTCATTGGACGTCTCCGCTCCAGCCAGAGCTCATTGGACGTCTCCGCTCCAGCCAGAGCTCATTGGACGTCTCCGCTCCAGCCAGAGCTCATTGGACGTCTCCGCTCCATCCAGAGCTCATTGGACGTCTCCGCTCCATCCAGAGCTCATTGGACGTCTCCTGGAGATTGCAATAAAGTTAAGTGAATAAAAAAAATACAAAAAATGATTAATATATAAAAAATAAAATAAAGTACACCATCGACTTTTACTTCCACCGATCGGCTACCACATTATGACCGCCCACCTAATATTGAGCCGGTCCCCCGTTCCTGACCCATCCAGGCCTGGACTCCACTAGACCTGTACGCTGTGACACCGAGCTGTCAGTAGCAGATGCTTTAAGTCCTGTAAGTTGGGAGGTGGGGCCTCCATGGATCAGTTTTGTTTTTCCAGCACATCCCACAGATGCTCAATCGGATTGAGATCTGCAGAATTTGAAGGCCAAGTCAACACTTCAAATGCGTTGTGTTCCTCAAACCATTCTTCAACCATTTTTGCAGTGTGGCCGGGCGTATTATCTTTCTGAAAGAGACCATCAGGGAATACTTCTCCCCCCTCCCAACTCTACCCCCCCCATCTCCATCAATAAGCCCCCACCTCCATCAATGAGCCCCCACCTCCATCGATGAGCCCCCACCTCCATCGATGAGCCCCCACCTCCATCGATGAGCCCCCACCACCACCTCCATCGGTGAGCCTTCCCTCCCCCCACCTCCATCGGTGAGCCTTCCCTCCCCCCACCCCCATCGGTGAGCCTTCCCTCCCCCCACCCCCATCGGTGAGCCTTCCCTCCCCCCACCCCCATCGGTGAGCCTTCCCTCCCCCCACCCCCATCGGTGAGCCTTCCCTCCCCCCACCCCCATCGGTGAGCCTTCCCTCCCCCCACCCCCATCGGTGAGCCTTCCCTCCCCCCACCTCCATCGGTGAGCCTTCCCTCCCCCCACCTCCATCGGTGAGCCTTCCCTCCCCCCACCCCCATCGGTGAGCCTTCCCTCCCCCCACCCCCATCGGTGAGCCTTCCCTCCCCCCACCTCCATCGGTGAGCCTTCCCTCCCCCCACCTCCATCAGTGAGCCTTCCCCTCGCGACCTCCATCAATGAGCCTTCTCTCCTCCATCAATGAGCCTTCCCTCCCCACCCCCATCAATAAGCCTTCTCACCTCCATCAATGAGCCTTGGCCGCTCATGGCTCTTTCACCGGTTGGTTGGTCGGTCCTGACCAGGAACATCTCACAGGAGCCGCCATGTTGGAGTTGCTCTGACCCGTCATCTACACATTACAGTTTAGTCCTCGTCATGGTCCCTCTAATCCTCACACATCACCTTCAGGGACATGTTCACTTGCTGCCCTAATATATCCCGCCCACTTCCAGATGTCCTAATGTATCCCGCCCACTTCCAGATGTCCTAATGTATCCCGCCCACTTCCGGATGTCCTAATGTATCCCGCCCACTTCCAGATGTCCTAATGTATCCCGCCCACTTCCGGATGTCCTAATGTATCCCGCCCACTTCCAGATGTCCTTGTAACCAATCGATGTTCCTCTCTTCACCGGTCAGCAGTCAGAATGTTCTGGCCAATCGATGTCTATTTTGACGGAACGTTTTATTTGCAACATTGTTTGAGAAATTGACCACAAAGTATATCAACGTTTCCTGACTTCACGGAACATAGAATCCATCGGACTGGAATTTGGGGGTTTTTTTTTAGTTTTTTTTTGTTTTTTTTTTAATAAAGGATATCACGGATATTTTGCTTTAATTTCACGTCCAGTATATTCCCCCTTCCTGGTTGGGTAACATTCAGTCTGCGTTCGCACTGACGTAGCGAGTGAACATGCGCAAAATGGTGCGACTTTTCCCATGTTCATGATCCGCATAAAAAACACGTTTCTGATCCTGAACATGCCAATCTGGAAGCAGGTTTTTGCACACATGGAAACATGCAAGAAATGCGTCAAATCACCAGCTACAAAAAAAAATAATAATAATAAAATAAAAATGTCAAAAATTATAAAAATAAATTTAAAAAATAAAATAATAAAAATAAAAAAAATTAAAAATAAAATAAATAAAAATAATGTAAAACATTATAAAAATAAAAAATAATAATTTAAAAAATAATAAAAAGTAAAATAAATTAAAAAAAATGTAAAACATAAAAATAAAAAAAAATAATAATTTGAAAAATAATAAAGTAAAATAAATAAAAATAATGTAAAAAATAATAAAAATAAAAATAATATTTTAAAAAATAATAATGTAAAAAAATATAAAAATTTAAAAAATAATAAATAAAACAAAAATGTAAAAAATTATAAAAATAAAAAAAAATAATATTAAAAAAAAAAATCACCAGCTAAAACATGCATAAAGCTCAAACCATAAAAGGTGTATGAGTTTATTTGCTGCATTTCTTGCAGGTGTTGGCGTGCATTGAAATTAATGAACTTCTCTACACGCAAAGCGCATCAGTTATTATTATTATACAGGATTTATGGCGCCAACAGTTTGCTCAGCGCTTTACAATATACAGGGAGACAATACAGCAACAATACAGATCAATACAAGAGGGATAGGAGGGCCCTGATCCTGGGAGCTTACAATCTAAGAGGGAGGGCCCTGATCCAGGGAGCTTACAATCTAGGAGGGAGGGCCCTGATCCTGGGAGCTTACAATCTAGGAGGGAGGGCCCTGATCCTGGGAGCTTACAATCTAGGAGGGAGGGCCCTGATCCCAGGAGCTTACAATCTAAGAGGGAGGGCCTGATCCCGGGAGCTTACAATCTAAGAGGGAGAGGCTGATCCCTGGAGCTTACAATCTAAGAGGGAGGGCCTGATCCCGGGAGCTTACAATCTAAGAGGGAGGGCCTGATCCCTGGAGCTTACAATCTAGGAGGGAGGACCCTGATCCAGGGAGCTGACAATCTAAGAGGGAGGGCCTGATCCCGGGAGCTTACAGTCTAGGAGGGAGGGGCTGATCTTGGGAGTTTACAATCTAGGAGGGAGGGCCCTGATCCAGGGAGCTTACAATCTAGGAGGGAGGCCCTGATCCCGGGAGCTTACAATCTAAGAGGTAGGGGCTGATCCCGGGAGCTTACAATCTAAGAGGGAGGCCCTGATCCTGGGAGTTTACAATCTAAGAGGGAGGGCCTGATCCTGGGAGCTTACAATCTAAGAGGGAGGGCCTGATCCCTGGAGCTTACAATCTAGGAGGGAGGGCCCTGATCCAGGGAGCTGACAATCTAAGAGGGAGGGCCTGATCCCAGGAGCTTACAATCTAGGAGGGAGGGGCTGATCTTGGGAGTTTACAATCTAGGAGGGAGGGCCCTGATCCAGGGAGCTTACAATCTAAGAGGAAATGCGTGCACAATGACTGATCCTGTGAATGAGGGCTTTGAGGTATATTTTATATTCATAATGAACTGATAAAAAATAAATTGATATAATAAATCGCTCCGCTATTCTTTCTGCGAAACTGAATGTACGTTCGTTCTGTGCAAATTGGGGCCAAAAGCAGTCGTTTTTGTTTTTTTTTCTTTACAGGTTGAATGTTGCTCATTCATGAAAAATAGTCGCTCTAATGAGCCGGGCCCTAATTGTATTGTCTGCCTTCATTCTGTACAGCGCTGCGCACACTGTTGGCGCCATATAAATCCTGTATAATAATAATAATGTCCTTTGGGATAATACCATAATATGGCCACTAGATGGAGCCAACAGTCCGAGTTTAAAAAAAAGTATTTCATTCCTGTGGTCTTTGGCTCCATCTAGTGGCCTCAATGCAGTATTTTCCTGATGTGGGCTATTGTTTATAAATGAAAAGAGTTCGACCTGTAAAGGTCTATTTTGCCCTGTTATGCGCGGTATGAATGTGCAAGAAGCAAGAAAAGCTATTTTTTCTTTTTTATAAATACTCCCTTTAAATAAAAAATAAAAAAATCGATGCAGCCAGCGCATCCAAGGGCTGATGAGCTGCAATATATCGGCTTCGATGTGATATGTTTTTGATTCGAATGTTTCAAATCCATTTGAAAAATTTGATGATGAATAAAGGAAATGTCCCGCCTGCAGGTCATGTGATGCCCCGCCTGCAGGTCATGTGATGTCCGTCATGTGACTCGTATTTTGTCTTTCAGCGCCAAGGTCTGCGAGGAGAAGCTGCGTTACGCCGCGTACAACTGCGTGGCTATTGACACGGATATGAGTCCATGGGAGGAGTGAGGGGCGGGGAGGATTCGACCCGTGGGCGTGTCATGGTCGTCCCGATCTTCGCTCACCTGTATGAACTGTCCCAGCTGCGCGCCACGAAGAGAAGCCGCCTCCTGGATGGGCGGAGCAATGTGTGTCGTCTTCTGTGTTCTTATTGGTGGTGTTCTATACAGACAAATAAAGAATCGTGAATGAGAATGACGCAAATCGCTGGCCCCGCCTCCTGACTAGCGGCCGATCGCCCTCCAATCCGTTCTCCTATTGGTGGTGTTTCCTCTGCATGGCGCCCCTAGTGGTGGTCATCCGATGGCTCATATGCATGTTCTGTAAGGGCACACCATAGAAAAGCGTTCCGGTGCGTTTCTCCATGCACCTTTTTGGAGCGTTCCGGTGCGTTTCTCCATGCACCTTTTTGGAGCGTTCCGGTGCGTTTTTGATACTCTCTGGTTTTTTTCCCCTCTCTCTTCAATGTAAATAGGGACGTGTGTTCCAGTGCGTTTTTGGTGCGTTCCGGTGCATTTGTGATGCATTTTGGTGCGTTCGGGTGCATTTTTGATGTGTTTTACCGCGTTCCAGTGCAGTTCTGTGCAGGAAAAATGCAGCCGGTTCTATTTTTTTTCTGCAACTGGAACTGTGAGCGCCGATGTGAACTCTGACCCTGACACCAAGATCACCGACTTTCTGTGCGTTTTGGATGCAGAAAGGAAACACATGGAGTGTGAAGCGGCCCTTTGGGAACATGCTCCATGTTGCACCGGTTCTTAGGGCTGGTTCACACTCCATGCGTTTCTTTTTCTGCATCCAAAACGCACAGAAAGTCGTGATCTGGGTGTCGGTGTCATCATTCACATCAGTGCTTGAGGTTCCGGTTCGTTCCGGATGCAAAATAAAAAATAGAACCGGCAGCATTTTTGCTGCACAGAACTGGACTGGAACACAGTAAAACGCATCAAAAACGCACCGGAACGCACACGTCCGTATTTAAATTGAAGAAAAAGAGAAGGGAAAAATGAACCGGAACACATCATGGCTGCATTTCTATGGTGTGAACCAACCCAAAGAGTTGGGGGGAAAACGCACGGGAATGCATCAAAAACACGCATGCGGAAACGCATTTGGAATGCTTGCAGACTGCGTTTCTATGAACCATCCTAAACTAAATGAAAGTAGGGACCGGTTCACATTCATGCGTTTTTTTTTCTGCAGCCAAAACGCTCAAAGTCGGTGATCTGGGTGTCGGTGTCATCCTTTACATCAGCGTTGGCAGTTCCGGTGCAGAAAAAAAAATAGAACAGGCGGCATTTTCTGTGCAGAACTGGACTGGAACGCGGTAAAACGCACCGGAACGCACCGCAACGCACCGGAACGCACACGCCGTATTTAACTTATAGAAAAAGGGGAGGAAAAGTAACTGGAAAGCCAATTGTATAAAATGCCGGCTGGAGAGATGTCTGGAGAAGATCGATTGTAAACAACGAATACAAAGGAGGACATTTATATTATACAACCTGAGAGATTCCCCCTCCCCCTCATGTCTCTGCCCCTCCCACAATGGGGAGATTCCCCCAGTAGTCATGTCTCTGCCCCTCCCACAATAGGGAGATTCCCCCCATAGTCATGTCTCTGCCCCTCCCACAATGGGGAGATCTCCTTGCAATAGTTTGTGTCTCTGCCCCTCCCACAATGGGGAGATTCCCCCAGTAGTCTGTCTCTGCCCCTCCCACAATGGGGAGATTCCTCCCAGTAGTTTTTGTTCTGCCGCTCCCACAATGGGGAGATTCCTCCCAGTAGTCTGTCTCTGCCCCTCCCACAATGGGGAGATCTCCTTGCAATAGTTTGTGTTCTGCCCCTCCCACAATGGGGAGATTCCCCCAGTAGTCTGTCTCTGCCCCTCCCACAATGGGGAGATCTCCTTGCAATAGTTTGTGTTCTGCCCCTCCCACAATGGGGAGATTCCCCCAGTAGTCTGTCTCTGCCCCTCCCACAATGGGGAGATTCCTCCCAGTAGTCTCTCTGCTCCTCCCACAATGGGGAGATTCCTCCCAGTAGTCTGTCTCTGCCCCTCCCACAATGCGGAGGTTTCCTCCCAGTAGTTTGTGTCTCTGCCCCTCCCACAATGGGGAGATTCCCCCCAGTAGTCTGTCTCTGCCCCTCCCACAATGGGGAGATTCCCCCAGTAGTTTGTGTTTCTGCCCCTCCCACAATGGGGAGATTCCCTCCAGGACAATCCTTCCTATAGAAGTGGCAGTTGTTTCTGATGAATACAGGAAGATCCTTCAGTCAGGCCGTTGAGACGGACCAATAGGAGCCGTCCTGTCTGATGTCTCTGGAGGAGGAAAGGACAGTTGCATTGCAGCGATGTAGCGGCCGTTTCTGTCCAGCAGAGGGAGCCACAACCTAACACATCACAAGGCCTGGCTGCCATTGGAGGGCTGTGACTCCTCCCCCCTGTCATCCTGCTGTCTGCCTCTGGGGAGGGGCTGTCTGTGAACTCTGAGGGTCTGATATACAGGAAATCGCACTCCCTGCATCCGAGTTCCCAGTTCCGCCCATCGCAGACCAACCTACAGCGCCTCCTGCTGCCCGCATTATAGAGAATGAAGCACAACTGCAGCAGAAGTAGGGAGACTCCATGTGAACGTTCACTTCATACCAATCCCTCCTCCTGTGTTGTGTTATACAGGTCAGTCCTCGGTGTTCACAAATGTCTGACACAGATCTGCCCCTGATCACTGGGGGAGGGGACTGAGGAAATGACTCCTCCCCTTCTACAAAGTTGCAATGTACAGTCTGATCACTGGGGGAGGGGGGACTGAGGAAATGACTCCTCCATCTACAAAGGTACAATGTACAGTCTGATCACTGGGGGAGGGGAGACTGAGGAAATGTGTTGCAGCTCCCTGCCAGCTCCTTTCACAAACCCTGATCTGCATGCATTGCATAGAGAAGCACAGAGAACCCACTGATAAGATATTACCATTATCCCCATGGACGTCTCCTTTAAGTGATATATATACTTTATGACCCCGCCTCCATTCTCCCTCCCGTGTCCATTGGTCGGTTTTGGGTTTTTTTTCTGGAAATGACATTCAAACCCCAATAATTATGATTCCTGTGAGCAGAGACCCCGGAGGGGGGAGACCCCGGAGGGGGGAGACGCTGGAGGGCAGAGCCCCCGGAGGGCATATTGGTGGGCGGAGATATTTGTTTTCATGCCGCGATAATAATGTAACATTTGTACAATTGACGATTTTCAGGAAAAAGAAAGGAAAAAAACAAAAAAAACCACCAAAATGAATTGTGGAGAATGCAGGAAAACGTAACATTAGAGCGTAAGCTCCTCTGTACAGAGACTGATGGGACTGTGGGGGAGGGGACATTAGAGTGTAAGCTCCTCTGTACAGAGACTGATGGGACTGTGGGGGAGGGGATATTAGAGTGTAAGCTCCTCTGTACAGAGACTGATGTGACTGTGGGGGAGGGGACATTAGAGTGTAAGCTCTTCTGGTACAGAGACTGATGTGACTGTGGGGGAGGGGACATTAGAGTGTAAGCTCTTCTGGTACAGAGACTGATGTGACTGTGGGGGAGGGGACATTAGAGCGTAAGCTCCTCTGGTACAGAGACTGATGTGACTGTGGGGGAGGGGACATTAGAGTGTAAGCTCCTCTGGTACAGAGACTGATGTGACTGCGGGGGAGGGGACATTAGAGCGTAAGCTCCTCTGTACAGAGACTGATGGGACTGTGGGGGAGGGGACATTAGAGCGTAAGCTCCTCTGTACAGAGACTGATGGGACTGTGGGGGAGGGGATATTAGAGTGTCAGCTCCTCTGTACAGAGACTGATGGGACTGCGGGGGAGGGGACATTAGAGCGTAAGCTCCTCTGTACAGAGACTGATGTGACTGTGGGGGAGGGGACATTAGAGTGTAAGCTCCTCTGGCACAGAGACTGATGGGACTGCGGGGGAGGGGACATTAGAGCGTAAGCTCCTCTGGTACAGAGACTGATGGGACTGTGGGGGAGGGGACATTAGAGCGTAAGCTCCTCTGTACAGAGACTGATGGGACTGTGGGGGAGGGGACATTAGAACGTAAGCTCCTCTGGTACAAAGACTGATGGGACTGTGGGGGAGGGGACATTAGAGCGTAAGCTCCTCTGGTACAAAGACTGATGGGACTGTGGGGGAGGGGACATTAGAGCGTAAGCTCCTCTGGTACAAAGACTGATGGGACTGGTCACATGGGGGGGGTCAGTGTACGCTCTTCCGTCTCCCCGATTTCCAGGCAATCCTGCGGAGATACATTTCTCAGAAGACGATACAGAATGTGGCCCCCCAGGGCGCGGTCTGCACATGTGGGGCGGATTGTATAAACACACAATTATAGGGTGGAAGGTACACAAATCCATCGGCGTCTCCGGACACATAAACACGCCACACACAATCTACAAACATATACAAACACACACACCGCCCGCCTGGGTGGTCCCGGCCAACCTCCCCCTGTGGCCCTTCCTGGCAGCTGGCAGAGGTTAACCCCCACCCTGCTGGGAGCCACCCCGGAGGGGGGGGGATGAGATTAATGCAGACAATTCCTTATAACGGGTGTGATGGATACATTGGGGGGGATTTTATAAAACCGGAGAGTGCAGGATCTGGTGCGGCTGTGCGTGGGAGCCAATCAGCTTCCAGGTTTTATTGTCAACGCTTCATTAAACAAGCTGAAGGTGGAAGTTGATTGGCTGCCGTGCAGAGCTGCCCCAGATCCTGCGATCTCCGGTTTTAGTAAATCGATCTTATTGTATATTCCGCATTGCTCCACCTCCAAGCATCGTCACTTGGTTCCACCCCCTACCCACCTCCGAGGACCGTCATTTGGAACCACCCCCTACCCACCTCTGAGCACCGTCACTTGGTTCCACCCCCTACCCACCTCCGAGGACCGTCATTTGGAACCACCCCCTACCCACCTCTGAGCACCGTCACTTGGTTCCACCCCCTACCCGCCTCCGAGCACCATCACTTGGTTCCATCCCTTACCCACCTCTGAGCACCGTCACTTGGTTCCACCCCCTACCCGCCTCCGAGCACCGTCACTTGGTTCCACCCCCTACCCACCTCTGAGCACCGTCACTTGGTTCCACCCCCTACCCACCTATGAGCACTGTCACTTGGTTCCACCCCCTACCCACCTCTGAGTACCATCATTTGGTACCACCCCCTACTCACATCCGAGCACCGTCACTTGGTTCCACCCCTTACCCACCTCCAAGCACCATCACTTGGTTCCACCTCCAAGCACTGTCACTTGGTTCCACCCCCTACCCACCTCTGAGCACTGTCACTTGGTTCCACCCCCTACCCACCTCTGAGCACCGTCACTTGGTTCCACCCCCTACCCGCCTTCGAGCACCGTCACTTGGTTCCACCCCCTACCCACCTCCAAGCACCGTCACTTGGTTCTACCCCCTACCCGCCTTCGAGCACTGTCACTTGGTTCCACCCCCTACTCACCTCTGAGCACTGTCACTTGGTTCCACCCCTTACCCACCTCCGAGCACTGTCACTTGGTTCCACCCCTTACCCACCTCCGAGCACCGTCACTTGGTTCCACCCCCTACCCGCCTTCGAGCACCGTCACTTGGTTCCACCCCCTACCCACCTCTGAGCACCGTCACTTGGTTCCACCCCCTACCCGCCTTCGAGCACCGTCACTTGGTTCCACCCCCTACCCACCTCCGAGCACCGTCACTTGGTTCTACCCCCTACCCGCCTTCGAGCACTGTCACTTGGTTCCACCCCCTACCCACCTCTGAGCACTGTCACTTGGTTCCACCCCTTACCCACCTCCGAGCACTGTCACTTGGTTCCACCCCTTACCCACCTCCGAGCACTGTCACTTGGTTCCACCCCTTACCCACCTCCGAGCACCGTCACTTGGTTCCACCCCCTACCCGCCTTAGAGGACCGTCACTTGGTTCCACCCCCTACCCACCTCTGAGCACCGTCACTTGGTTCCACCCCCTACCCACCTATGAGCACTGTCACTTGGTTCCACCCCCTACCCGCCTCCGAGCACCGTCACTTGGTTCCACCCCCTACCCATCTCCGAGCACCATCACTTGGTTCCATCCCTTACCCACCTATGAGCACTGTCACTTGGTTCCACCCCCTACCCATCTCCGAGCACCATCACTTGGTTCCATCCCTTACCCACCTCTGAGTACCATCATTTGGTACCACCCCCTACTCACATCCGAGCACCGTCACTTGGTTCCACCCCTTACCCACCTCCAAGCACCATCACTTGGTTCCACCTCCAAGCACTGTCACTTGGTTCCACCCCTTACCCACCTCTGAGCACTGTCACTTGGTTCCACCCGCTACCCACCTCTGAGCACTGTCACTTGGTTCCACCCCCTACCCACCTCTGAGCACTGTCACTTGGTTCCACCCGCTACCCACCTCTGAGCACTGTCACTTGGTTCCACCCCTTACCCACCTCCGAGCACTGTCACTTGGTTCCACCCCCTACCCACCTCCAAACACCGTCACTTGGTTCCACCCCCTACCCACCTCTGAGCACCGTCACTTGGTTCCACCCCCTACCCGCCTTCGAGCACCGTCACTTGGTTCCACCCCCTACCCGCCTTCGAGCACCGTCACTTGGTTCCACCCCCTACCCGCCTTCGAGCACCGTCACTTGGTTCCACCCCCTACCCGCCTCTGAGCACCGTCACTTGGTTCCACCCCCTACCCGCCTTCGAGCACCGTCACTTGGTTCCACCCCCTACCCACCTCTGAGCACTGTCACTTGGTTCCACCCCTTACCCACCTCCGAGCACTGTCACTTGGTTCCACCCCTTACCCACCTCCGAGCACCGTCACTTGGTTCCACCCCCTACCCGCCTTCGAGCACTGTCACTTGGTTCCACCACCCCCAACCCACCTCCGAGCACTGTCACTTGGTTCTACCCCCTACCCGCCTTCGAACACTGTCACTTGGTTCCACCCCCTACCCACCTCTGAGCACTGTCACTTGGTTCCACCCCCTACCCACCTCTGAGCACTGTCACTTGGTTCCACCCGCTACCCACCTCTGAGCACTGTCACTTGGTTCCACCCCCTACCCACCTCTGAGCACAGTCCCTTGGTTCCACCCCCTACCCACCTCTGAGCACCGTCACTTGGTTCCACCCCCTACCCACCTCTGAGCACCGTCACTTGGTTCCACC
Source organism: Staurois parvus (assembly GCF_062004578.1). Classification (NCBI taxonomy): domain Eukaryota; kingdom Metazoa; phylum Chordata; class Amphibia; order Anura; family Ranidae; genus Staurois; species Staurois parvus. The sequence goes on along the minus strand of NW_028320078.1, from coordinate 12,932 downwards.
CGCTTCCCACCTCTGAGCACCGTCACTTGGTTCCACCCCCTACCCACCTCTGAGCACCGTCACTTGGTTCCACCCCCTACCCACCTCCGAGCACCGTCACTTGGTTCCACCCCCTACCCGCCTTCGAGCACTGTCACTTGGTTCCACCACCCCCAACCCACCTCCGAGCACTGTCACTTGGTTCTACCCCCTACCCGCCTTCGAACACTGTCACTTGGTTCCACCCCCTACCCACCTCTGAGCACTGTCACTTGGTTCCACCCCCTACCCACCTCTGAGCACTGTCACTTGGTTCCACCCGCTACCCACCTCTGAGCACTGTCACTTGGTTCCACCCCCTACCCACCTCTGAGCACAGTCCCTTGGTTCCACCCCCTACCCACCTCTGAGCACCGTCACTTGGTTCCACCCCCTACCCACCTCTGAGCACCGTCACTTGGTTCCACCCGCTTCCCACCTCTGAGCACCGTCACTTGGTTCCACCCCCTACCCACCTCTGAGCACCGTCACTTGGTTCCACCCCCTACCCACCTCCGAGCACTGTCACTTGGTTCCACCCCCTACCCACCTCCAGGCACTGTCACTTGGTTCCACCCCTTACCCACCTCCGAGCACTGTCACTTGGTTCCACCCCCTACCCACCTCTGAGCACCGTCACTTGGTTCCACCCGCTTCCCACCTCTGAGCACCGTCACTTGGTTCCACCCCCTACCCACCTCCGAGCACTGTCACTTGGTTCCACCCCCTACCCACCTCCGGGCACTGTCACTTGGTTCCACCCCTTACCCACCTCCGAGCACTGTCACTTGGTTCCACCCCCTACCCACCTCCGAGCACTGTCACTTGGTTCCACCCCCCAGTTCCGCCCCTCTTGGAGAACACAGAACTAACTATCCTATTGTTGTGCGAAGTAATTTGCATGGAATTTGTCATTGATAACAAGAAAAGCAGAAAAATAGATCCCCTTCAGCCAGCAACAATAGACCCCCCAACAATGGACCCACCCACCAACAATGGACCCCCCCCACCAACAATGGACCCCCCCCACCAACAATGAACCCCTAAAACAAAATACCACCCCAGCAACAATGGACCGCATACAAAAAGACAAAGAGGGGGCGCACAGACCTAGTGCATCACCTTTAAAATGAGTTTATTGTATAAAAGTGATAAACTCACAAAAGAATAAAAGTCACATCATAGGAAATGTTAATAAAGGGTGGATGCAAGGCTGCCCCCCCCCCCCCCCCCGTGGGCAGGGATAGCAGGTATGTTTGTTGTTTAACTGCCTCCAGCCCGCCATATAAGGTGATGATGGGCGCAAGGCGGTTCTCTCGTTCTGGGAGGAGTCATATGACGTCCTCCCACTCTAACCGCGTGTGCGTGGCTCCGGGAGCGTGCAGCGTGGTGATCGATGGTGCGCTGTGTCCCTCGGACACAGCGGATGACCAATCAATGGAAATAGCAGAAGATGTCGGCTCGGTCATGTGATCAGCTGTGTCCAATCACAGTGATCGCATGTAAATAGGGAAATGTCGGTCATCGGTATTTCTCTCCTCACGAGCTGTCACGCTGACAGGGGAGAGGAGCGGAGAGCCGGTAATCGGCATTCCACGGAGGGGACATCTACACTGATCATCAGGGCACTGATGATCTGTGTAGCCCCAGCAGTGCCACCTGTCAGTGTCCATCAATGCCACATCAATGCCACATATCAGTGCCCATCTGAGCTGCCTTTCAGTGTCACCCATCAGTGCCACCTGTTGGTGCCACCTGTCAGTGCCCATCACTGCAGCCTCATTAGCGCACATCAGTGAAGGAGAGAAATCACTTATTTACAAAATTTTATAACAAAAACTAAGAAAAAAACATTTTTTTTTCAAAATTTTCAGTGGTTTTTGGTTTGTTTAGCAAAAAATAAAAAACCCCGAGGTGATTAAATACCACCAAAAAAAAGCTCTGTCTGTCTCAAAAAAATGATAAAAATTTCATATGGGTACAGTGTTGCATGACCGCGCAATTGTCATTCAAAGTGTGACAGCGCTGAAAGCTGGAAATTGGTCTGGGCAGGAAGGGGTATAAGTGCCCTGTAGGTGAGGGGTTAAAGTGGGGCCCTAAAGCCCCCATGGGGGGCAGAAATCATGAGCTGGTTAGTATAATACAATCGTCACGAGGTGCCCGGCGTAGTACATACACCAGTGATAATTGCGCTGCCAAACTCCACAAAAGTATTTTCTCATCAGTAATATTATGATCCTGTGAGATCTTCTCGGCAACAAAGTAACAAAATGCGCCAAAGAAACTGCGATAAGAAATCCGTGCTGCCCGTTCAATACCATGACACACGGGTGGGTGTTGTAGATCCTGCGGAGGTCTCCTGCTGATAGAATATACTGACCCAGAACCCAACATACGGTAGACATGTAGATGTTGGACACGGCTGGCACACGTGTGATCACAGCATGTGTGTAGTTAACCACTTCCCATCCGGCCGCTGTATATATTGATCCAGACACAGCGGAACACCAATCGCTGTACGGGACCTCTGTGTGAGGTCCTGATTCACATAGTCCCTGATTGGCCAATCACTGATCACATGAATAGGTGTAAGCAAGATGTCACTTCCCCCCCTTCCAGATGAAGCAGAGAGCAAAAGCAGGGAGAGCAGAAGCAGAGAGAGCAGAAGCAGGGAGAGCAGAAGCAGAGAGAGCAGAAGCAGAGAGAGCAGAAGGGGAGAGAGCAGAAGCAAGGAGGGCAGAAGCGGAGAGAGCAGAAGCGGAGAGAGCAGAAGGGGAGAGAGCAGAAGCAAGGAGGGCAGAAGCGGAGAGAGCAGAAGCAGAGAGAGCAGAAGGGGAGAGAGCAGAAGCAAGGAGGGCAGAAGCGGAGAGAGCAGAAGCGGAGAGAGCAGAAGCGGGGAGAGCAGAAGCGGGGAGAGCAGAAGCGGGGAGAGCAGAAGCAGGGAGAGCGAAAGCGGAGGGAGTGGAAGCGGGGAGAGCGGAAGCAGGGAGAGCAGAAGCAGGGAGAGCAGAAGCAGGGAGAGCAGAAGCAGGGAGAGCGAAAGCGGAGGGAGTGGAAGCGGGGAGAGCAGAAGCAGAGAGAGCAGAAGCGAAGAGAGCAGAAGCGGAGAGAGCAGAAGCGGAGAGAGCAGAAGCGGGGAGAGCAGAAGCGGGGAGAGCGAAAGCGGAGGGAGTGGAAGCGGGGAGAGCGGAAGCGGAGGGAGTGGAAGCGGGGAGAGCGGAAGCGGGGAGAGCGGAAGCAGGGAGAGCAGAAGCAGGGAGAGCAGAAGCAGAGAGAGAATCTGAGTACTGGGTCCGTCTGAGCATCGGGTCCGTCTGAGCGTCGGGTCCGTCTGAGCGCCGGGTCCGTCTGAGCGCCGGGTCCGTCTGAGCGCCGGGTCCGTCTGAGCGCCGGGTCCGTCTGAGCGCCGGGTCCGTCTGAGCGCCGGGTCCGTCTGAGCGCCGGGTCCATCTGAGTACTGGGAAGACGCTTTGCATGCATTTTTCATGATGAATAAAGGCTCCGGATAGCGTCTGGAAATGGAAGAATTAAAAACATTTTCGAAGCACAAACGCTTAGAGACGCGGTCAGCCACATTTACAAGCGTTTGGCGTTTCAAACACTGAATGCAAGTTTGGTGCGTTCAAAAAAACGCCTGTCATCTCCACTGCCTGTAGAGGGCGATGTGTACGGACAGGAGAACATCGGGGAGGGTTCAGGGGCTGCTGGGAAAACGCAGAACATCTCCTACACGTCAGTTCATCAGTCGCAGTGTACATGGGGCCCTGACACGGAGTCAAGTAAAACACGGCGCCCGCCCCGGCCTATAACTGGCTTATGAAGCGAGGAGATCCGGCAACGCATGTCAATAAAAAAGGAAAATTTAAAAAAAGGTTCAAAAATCAGCTCGCCAGCCAGCTTGTTGATGTTATGGTGAGGGGGCGCCCGGGCTGCCATTGTGCTACATGCGGGGTGTCTGGGGCGCTCCTGTACCTTTAATGCCGGCCATAGACGGGCCGAAAACCGGCCGTTGTTTAACCCCTCGCCTACCAGGCCCCCCTTCCTTACCAGGCCAATTTTCAGCTTTCAGCGCTGCCGCACTTTGATTGACAATTGCGCGGTCATGCAACATTGTACCCATATGAAATTTTGATCATTTTTTTCTCACAAATAGAGCTTTCTTTTGGTGGTATTTCCTCCCCGCTGGGCGCTTTAGTTTTTGCGCTATAAATTAAAAAATTGCAAAAAATTTGAAAAAAAAAAGTTTCTTTGTTTGTATTATAAAATTTTTCAAACAGGTATTTTTTCTCCTTCACTGATGTGCGTTGATGAGGCAGCACTGATGGGCACTGATAGGCAGCACTAAAGGGCACTGATAGGCAGTACTAATGAGGTGGCACGGATAGGCGGCACTAATATGCAGCACTGATAGGCGGCACTGATAGGTGACACTGATGATGGGTACTGATAGATGGCACTGACTGGCATCACTGCTGGGCACTGACTGGCGGCACTGACTGGCAGCACTGCTGGGCACAGGTGGGTGATCTGCTGGGCACAGGTGGGTGGAGCTAGTGGGCGCACTGCTGGGCACAGGTGGGTGGAGCTAGTGGGCGCACTGCTGGGCACAGGTGGGTGATCTGCTGGGCACAGGTGGGTGGAGCTAGTGGGCGCACTGCTGGGCACAGGTGGGCGGAACTTGTGGGTGCCACTGCTGGGCACTGATCATCAGTGCCCTGATGATCGGTGCCGATCCTCGCTCTGACAACTGCCGGTTCTCGGCAGTACTTTCCTCACGATCTGACAGCGAGAGGAAAGTGGAGCCGAGAACCGGCACTTGCATTTCCCTGTGATCAGCGTGTCATTGGACACGGCTGATCACGTGGTAAAAGGCCGCTGTGATTGGCCTTTTACCACATCTCGTGATCAGCTGTGTCCGTAGAACACAGCGTTCACGGAGATTGCCGGGTGCGCGCCCCCTGGGGCGCGCAGGAGAGCGCGTTCTGGGGGGACGTCATATGACGTCCACCCAGAACTGGCCGGCCGCAGTGCAGTGTATCTGCGATCGGCAACTAGTTAATAGGAAATATTCTCACAAAGTGACGGCATAACAGGCAGAAGTCACCAGAATCCACACAGGGTGACAGGGAAATCCAGAAGGGGGGGATACAAGCTAACGCGGTTTTAGCCTTCACCCCCCCCCTTTGGATTTCCCTGTCACCCTGTGTGGATTCTGGTGACTTCTGCCTGTTATGCCGTCACTTTGTGAGAATATTTCCTATTAATACAATCAGTCACTTTGTATGGAGGTGATGCGCAGGGTTTGCGCTCTCTTTCATCTTCCTCTACAGTTCAACCAATCATGTGCAGCCTCGCCAGCGGTAGCTGATGGGTACGGCCATGAGCAGTAAAGATGGACGTCTTCCTGTAGGGGCGGGACTAGGGACCGCCGCAAGTCAGCTGACATTTAATTAAACTCATTTTTAATTTTAATTAATTCAATTAATAATAATAATAATCCAATGTGAATGTTATAATATAATAAACCGAACACTAATATTGGGGCAAAAATAATAATAATTGGAGAATATTACGACTGCCAGTAATTATTATTATTAATACTCTCCTGCTAATAGTAATGATAATGAATAATAAGTAACAAATATTTCTACTATTAATAATAATAATAATACTGGCGGTGATAAAAGAAGAAAAAAAGAAAGAAAACAAATTAAAAAAAACTACAAATAATAATAATAATAATAATGGGAGGAGATCACTAATACTGCCAATAATTATTATTATTACTAGAGATGATATCACCGACACCGGGACCGATCTGGCGGCAGATATCACCGACACCAGGACCGATCTGGCGGCAGATATCACCGACACCAGGACCGATCTGTTGGCAGATATCACCGACACCGGGACCGATCTGGCGGCAGATATCACCGACACCGGGACCGATCTGTCGGCAGATATCACCGACACCGGGACCGATCTGTCGGCAGATATCACCGACACCGGGACCGATCTGTCGGCAGATATCACCGACACCGGGACCGATCTGTCGGCAGATATCACCGACACCGGGACCGATCTGTCCGCAGATATCACCGACAATAGGACCGATCTGTCCGCAGATATCACCGACACCGGGACCGATCTGGCGGCAGATATCACCGACACCGGGACCGATCTGGCGGCAGATATCACCGACACCGGGACCGATCTGTCGGCAGATATCACCGACACCGGGACCGATCTGTCGGCAGATATCACCGACACCGGGACCGATCTGTCGGCAGATATCACCGACACCGGGACCGATCTGTCGGCAGATATCACCGACACCGGGACCGATCTGTCGGCAGATATCACCAACACCGGGACCGATCTGGCGGCAGATATCACCGACACCGGGACCGATCTGGCGGCAGATATCACCGACACCAGGACCGATCAGTCCGCAGATATCACCGACACCGGGGCCGATCTGGCGGCAGATATCACCGACACCGGGACCGATCTGGCGGCAGATATCACCGACACCGGGACCGATCTGGCGGCAGATATCACCGACACCGGGACCGATCTGGCGGCAGATATCACCGACACCGGGACCGATCTGTCCGCAGATATCACCGACACCGGGACCGATCTGTCCGCAGATATCACCGACACCGGGACCGATCTGGCGGCAGATATCACCGACACCGGGACCGATCTGTCCGCAGATATCACCGACACCGGGACCGATCTGGCGGCAGATATCACCGACACCGGGACCGATCTGGCGGCAGATATCACCGACACCGGGACCGATCTGGCGGCAGATATCACCGACACCGGGGCCGATCTGGCGGCAGATATCACCGACACCGGGACCGATCTGGCGGCAGATATCACCGACACCGGGACCGATCTGGCGGCAGATATCACCGACACCGGGACCGATCTGGCGGCAGATATCACCGACACCGGGACCGATCTGGCGGCAGATATCACCGACACCGGGACCGATCTGTCGGCAGATATCACCGACACCGGGACCGATCTGTCCGCAGATATCACCGACACCGGGACCGATCTGTCGGCAGATATCACCGACACCGGGACCGATCTGTCGGCAGATATCACCGACACCGGGACCGATCTGGCGGCAGATATCACCGACACCGGGACCGATCTGGCGGCAGATATCACCGACACCGGGACCGATCTGGCGGCAGATATCACCGACACCGGGACCGATCTGTCGGCAGATATCACCGACACCGGGACCGATCTGGCGGCAGATATCACCGACACCGGGACCGATCTGTCCGCAGATATCACCGACACCGGGACCGATCTGGCGGCAGATATCACCGACACCGGGACCGATCTGGCGGCAGATATCACCGACACCGGGACCGATCTGTCCGCAGATATCACCGACACCGGGACCGATCTCTCCGCAGATATCACCGACACCGGGACCGATCTGTTGGCAGATATCACCGACACCGGGACCGATCTGTCGGCAGATATCACCGACACCGGGACCGATCTGTCCGCAGATATCACCGACACCGGGACCGATCTCTCCGCAGATATCACCGACACCGGGACCGATCTGGCGGCAGATATCACCGACACCGGGACCGATCTGGCGGCAGATATCACCGACACCGGGACCGATCTGGCGGCAGATATCACCGACACCGGGACCGATCTGTCCGCAGATATCACCGACACCGGGACCGATCTCTCCGCAGATATCACCGACACCGGGACCGATCTGTCCGCAGATATCACCGACACCGGGACCGATCTGTCCGCAGATATCACCGACACCGGGACCGATCTGTCCGCAGATATCACCGACACCGGGACCGATCTGTCCGCAGATATCACCGACACCGGGACCGATCTCTCGGCAGATATCACCGACACCGGGACCGATCTGGCGGCAGATATCACCGACACCGGGACCGATCTGGCGGCATATATCACCGACACCGGGACCGATCTGGCGGCATATATCACCGACACCGGGACCGATCTGGCGGCAGATATCACCGACACCAGGACCGATCTGGCGGCAGATATCACCGACACCAGGACCGATCTGTCCGCAGATATCACCGACACCAGGACCGATCTGTCCGCAGATATCACCGACACCAGGACCGATCTGTCGGCAGATATCACCGACACCATCACCGATCTGTTGGCAGATATCACCGACACCGGGACCGATCTGTCGGCAGATATCACCGACACCATCACCGATCTGTTGGCAGATATCACCGACACCGGGACCGATCTGGCGGCAGATATCACCGACACCGGGACCGATCTGTTGGAAGATATCACCGACACCGGGACCGATCTGTCCGCAGATATCACCGACACCGGGACCGATCTGTTGGCAGATATCACCGACACCGGGACCGATCTGTTGGCAGATATCACCGACACCGGGACCGATCTGGCGGCAGATATCACCGACACCGGGACCGATCTGGCGGCAGATATCACCGACACCGGGACCGATCTGGCGGCAGATATCACCGACACCGGGACCGATCTGTCCGCAGATATCACCGACAATAGGACCGATCTGGCGGCAGATATCACCGACACCAGGACCGATCTAACGGCAGATATCACCGACACCAGGACCGATCTGGCCGCAGATATCACCGACACCGGGACCGATCTGTCCGCAGATATCACCGACACCAGGACCGATCTGTCCGCAGATATCACCGACACCGGGACCGATCTGTCCGCAGATATCACCGACACCGGGACCGATCTGTCCGCAGATATCACCGACACCGGGACCGATCTGTCCGCAGATATCACCGACACCGGGACCGATCTGTCCGCAGATATCACCGACACCGGGACCGATCTGTCCGCAGATATCACCGACACCGGGACCGATCTGGCGGCAGATATCACCGACACCGGGACCGATCTGGCGGCAGATATCACCGACACCGGGACCGATCTGTCGGCAGATATCACCGACACCAGGACCGATCTGTCGGCAGATATCACCGACAATAGGACCGATCTGTCCGCAGATATCACCGACACCGGGGACCGATCTGTCCGCAGATATCACCGACACCGGGACCGATCTGGCGGCAGATATCACCGACACCGGGACCGATCTGTCGGCAGATACCACCGACACCGGGACCGATCTGTCCGCAGATATCACCGACACCGGGACCGATCTGGCGGCAGATATCACCGACACCGGGGACCGATCTGGCGGCAGATATCACCGACACCGGGACCGATCTGGCGGCAGATATCACCGACACCGGGACCGATCTGGCGGCAGATATCACCGACACCGGGACCGATCTGGCGGCAGATATCACCGACACCGGGACCGATCTGTCCGCAGATATCACCGACACCGATCTGTCCGCAGATATCACCGACACCGGGACCGATCTGTCCGCAGATATCACCGACACCAGGACCGATCTGTCCGCAGATATCACCGACACCGGGACCGATCTGGCGGCAGATATCACCGACACCGGGACCGATCTGGCGGCAGATATCACCGACACCGGGACCGATCTGTCGGCAGATATCACCGACACCGGGACCGATCTGTCCGCAGATATCACCGACAATAGGACCGATCTGTCCGCAGATATCACCGACACCGGGACCGATCTGTCCGCAGATATCACCGACACCGGGACCGATCTGTCCGCAGATATCACCGACACCGGGACCGATCTGTCCGCAGATATCACCGACACCGGGACCGATCTGTCCGCAGATATCACCGACATCGGGACCGATCTGGCGGCAGATATCACCGACACCGGGACCGATCTGTCCGCAGATATCACCGACACCGGGACCGATCTGGCGGCAGATATCACCGACACCGGGACCGATCTGTCCGCAGATATCACCGACACCGGGACCGATCTGGCGGCAGATATCACCGACACCGGGACCGATCTGGCGGCAGATATCACCGACACCGGGACCGATCTGGCGGCAGATATCACCGACACCGGGACCGATCTGGCGGCAGATATCACCGACACCGGGGCCGATCTGGCGGCAGATATCACCGACACCGGGGCCGATCTGGCGGCAGATATCACCGACACCGGGGCCGATCTGGCGGCAGATATCACCGACACCGGGGCCGATCTGGCGGCAGATATCACCGACACCGGGGCCGATCTGGCGGCAGATATCACCGACACCGGGACCGATCTGGCCGCAGATATCACCGACACCGGGACCGATCTGGCGGCAGATATCACCGACACCGGGACCGATCTGGCGGCAGATATCACCGACACCGGGACCGATCTGGCGGCAGATATCACCGACACCGGGACCGATCTGGCGGCAGATATCACCGACACCGGGACCGATCTGGCGGCAGATATCACCGACACCGGGACCGATCTGTCCGCAGATATCACCGACACCGGGACCGATCTGTCGGCAGATATCACCGACACCGGGACCGATCTGTCCGCAGATATCACCGACACCGGGACCGATCTGGCGGCAGATATCACCGACACCGGGACCGATCTGGCGGCAGATATCACCGACACCGGGACCGATCTGGCGGCAGATATCACCGACACCGGGACCGATCTGTCCGCAGATATTATCGGACGATAACGATAGGAAGGAGAATGACGATAATATTGCGATAGCACTCCTTGTAATAACAGCCAGGTGGCTCCTCCCCCTCCCCGCCCCCAGGAGGTCACGTGTCCCTGTGTGTGCCGGTTGGGGATCCGTACCGGAAGTGCAGGGAGCTCGGACCGGTGGCGGGATCACAGACACGGACAGGTACGCCGAGGCTCCTCCCCCTCACACCAGCATCCCGGGAGGGGGCAGCGAGCGGTCTGTCGCCATTGGCGGTCGGAGGACTACATCTCCCAGCATGCCCCGCGGCCCGGCACACAGACCCCGCCCACCACGTGTCAGTGTAGCGCTGTGCGGAGATGAGGGGGGGGGTCGGATCATTACAGCCATAGGGGGGTCCCCTCCCCCCCCCCCCAGTATTCCTTATAGGAGAGAGGATCCCGCCAATTATATTATCTGCCCCCCTCCCCCCATATGTATACGGGGGAGGGGTCTGTATATAGAATGGGGGGGGGTTATATATGAGGGAGGGGTCTGTATATAGGATGGGGGGGGGGTTATATATGAGGGAGGGGTCTGTATATAGGATGGGGGGGGGTTATATATGAGGGAGGGGTCTGTATATAGGATGGGGGGGGGTTATATATGAGGGAGGGGTCTGTATATAGGATGGGGGGTCATATATGGGGGAGGGGGGTCTGTATATAGGATAGGGGGGGTCTGTATATAGGATGGGGGGTCAAATATGGGGGAGGGGGTCTGTATATAGGAGGGGGGTTATATATGGGGGAGGGGGTCTGTATATAGGATGGGGGGTTATATATGGGGGAGGGGGTCTGTATATAGGATGGGGGGTTATATATGGGGGAGGGGGTCTGTATATAGGATGGGGGGTTATATTTGGGGGAGGGGGTCTGTATATAGGATGGGGGGTTATATATGAGGGAGGGGGGTCTGTATATAGGATGGGGGGTCATATATGGGAAAGGGAGGTCTGTATATAGGATGGGGGGGTCATATATTGGGGAGGGGGGTCTGTATATAGGATGGGGGGTTATATATGGGGGAGGGGGTCTGTATATAGGATGGGGGGTTATATATGGGGGAGGGGGTCTGTATATAGGATGGGGGGTTATATATGGGGGAGGGGGTCTGTATATAGGATGGGGGGTTATATATGGGGGAGGGGGTCTGTATATAGGATGGGGGGTTATATATGGGGGAGGGGGTCTGTATATAGGATGGGGGGTTATATTTGGGGGAGGGGGTCTGTATATAGGATGGGGGGTTATATATGAGGGAGGGGGGTCTGTATATAGGATGGGGGGTCATATATGGGAAAGGGAGGTCTGTATATAGGATGGGGGGGTCATATATTGGGGAGGGGGGTCTGTATATAGGATGGGGGGTCATATATGGGGGAGGGGTCTGTATATAGAATGGGGGGTCATATATGGGGGAGGGGTCTGTATATAGGATGGGGGCTCATATATGGGGGAGGCGGTCTGTATATAGGATGGGGGGTCATATATGGGGGAGGGGTTGGTATATAGGATGGGGGGTCATATGGGGGAGGCGGTCTGTATATAGGTTTGGGGGGGGTCATATATGGGGGAGGCGGTCTGTATATAGGATGGGGGGTCATATATGGGGGAGGGGGTTGGTATATAGGATGGGGGGTCATATGGGGGAGGCGGTCTGTATATAGGTTTGGGGGGGTTATATATGGGGGAGAGGGTCTGTATATGGGAGGGGGGGTTATATATGGGGAGGCGGAGATGAGGGGGGTCGGATCATTATAGTCATACGGGGGGTCCCCTCTCTCCCCTTCCCCCCAGTATTCCTTATAGGAGAGAGGATCCCACCAATTATATTATCTGCCCCCCCCCTCCCCCCCATATGTATACGGGGGAGGGGTCTGTATATAGAATGGGGGGGGTTATATATGGGGGACGCGGTCTGTATATAGGATGAGGGGTCATATATGGGGGAGGGGGTTGGTATATAGGATGGGGGGTCATATGGGGGAGGCGGTCTGTATATAGGAGGGGGGGTCATATATGGGGAGGTGGTCTGTATATATTTTTGGGGGGGTTATATATGGGGGAGGGGGTCTGTATATGGGAGGGGGGGTTATATATGGGGAGGCGGTCTGTATATGGGAGGGGGTCTGTATATAGGAGGGGGTTCATATATGGGGGAGGGGGTCTGTATATAGGTTTGGGGGGGTTATATATGGGGGAGGGGGGTCTGTATATAGGAGGGGGGGTCATATATGGGGAGGC
>NW_028320077.1:230000-263145 GCF_062004578.1 Staurois parvus | reverse complement strand
GACTGTAGAAAAGAGAAGACTGTAGAAAAGAGAAGACTGTAGAAAAGAGAAGACTGTAGAAAAGAGAAGACTGTAGAAAAGAGAAGACTGTAGAAAAGAGAAGACTGTAGAAAAGAGAAGACTGTAGAAAAACAGGTACAACTTACGTAAGAGGATTGGTTTTCATCTCACTGGGGATATACAAGGGTTTACAACCACTTTCATTTGTGCCTTTTAGGGCCTTTACGTTTTTGCTTACAGTTCACACCACACGCAGTTCCGGTGCAGTTTGCGATGTTCCAGTACGGTTCTGTGCAGAAAAAAAATGCTGCATGTTCTACTTTTTTTTCTGCACCGGAAACTGCCTGGAACAGACTGCACTGGTGTGAACTAGGGCCATTGGAATACATGGAAAACACTGTGTATGCATTTTTGATGCAGAAAAAAAAAATGCACTGGACTGCATCTAGTGTGAACTAGCCCTTAAAGTAAACCCTCACCTTGTGAAACCACCCCAGCTTAAAATCGAAATGAAAAGCAAAAAAAACTGTAAATATAAACACATTATAAATACCTTTTCTTCCCCCTTATGAGTGATCTCATTCTCTCTGTTCTCAGTTGCATAAGAACTCGGAGAGGTAGGGGAGGAGAAAAAGCACATTGGTCTTCCCAGTGAATGGCAGTCAGGACAAGTCTGATCATTGAAAGAGAGCACACTCCCCCAGAAGATCATTGAAGGAGACCGCGCCGTGCTCCCTTGCCTAGTGTGGTCAGATTTTAATAGGAAAGCAGAGGGACTGGCAGGAACACCCGGGATTGCACAGAGGAAACAAAACAAAAAACAGGAGACGGCGTCGTCGTCCTACTACGACCGGCAACAGGAGGCGGCGCCATCCCACAACAGGAGGCGGCGCCATCCCACAACAGGAGGCGGCGCCATCCCACAACAGGAGGCGGCGCCATCCCACAACAGGAGGCGGCGCCATCCCACAACAGGAGGCGGCGCCATCCCACAACAGGAGGCGGCGCCATCCCACAACAGGAGGCGGCGCCATCCCACAACAGGAGGCGGCGCCATCCCACAACAGGAGGCGGCGCCATCCCACAACAGGAGGCGGCGCCATCCCACAACAGGAGGCGGCGCCATCCCACAACAGGAGGCGGCGCCATCCCACAACAGGAGGCGGCGCCATCCCACAACAGGAGGCGGCGCCATCCCACAACAGGAGGCGGCGCCATCCCACAACAGGAGGCGGCGCCATCCCACAACAGGAGGCGGCGCCATCCCACAACAGGAGGCGGCGCCATCCCACAACAGGAGGCGGCGCCATCCCACAACAGGAGGCGGCGCCATCCCACAACAGGAGGCGGCGCCATCCCACAACAGGAGGCGGCGCCATCCCACAACAGGAGGCGGCGCCATCCCACAACAGGAGGCGGCGCCATCCCACAACAGGAGGCGGCGCCATCCCACAACAGGAGGCGGCGCCATCCCACAACAGGAGGCGGCGCCATCCCACAACAGGAGGCGGCGCCATCCCACAACAGGAGGCGGCACCATCCCACAACAGGAGGCGGCGCCATCCCACAACAGGAGGCGGCGCCATCCCACAACAGGAGGCGGCGCCATCCCACAACATGGTACAGAAGACACTGATCAGGAATAGGAAATGTTGGCATGAAACATTAAGATTTTGGCTTAAAACCTATTCTAGAAAATGAAAACCTGATGTCATGCAGAGGGACTACATTAGCACTGCAAGAGTTAAATGCATGTTTATGGGATGGGAAAGTTTTACCATCCCCCATCCTCTGTTCCCCTATTGCCCAGGAGTGGAATGTTCCTTGGCATCTCCAACATCCAATGCAGCTCTATGAGCCCTGCATCGGTCAGGTCTGAGGGCATCCACCAGGGGAGAAGGGATTGGGGGGACTCAGCCTGCAGGAGGGGGGACTCAGCCTGCAGGAGCGAAGGATCAGGCAAGTAAAACTGCTTCTCCCGGTTCCCTGGAAGTAAAGGAGAATTGAACCCTTGCGGTGTCGGCAGCAGACCCACTGCATTCACGGAGTTTTACTTTCCCTGGAGTTCAGCTTTAAAGAACAAAAAACTAAAAAAATGCAAAGTGACCAGATATGCAGGAAAGAGAAATGTAAACATTCACAAATCCGAACGCAAAACATTCCACATTTATATGCGCACATTCTTTACATAGCGAAGGATTGGCTATCGCAAGCTTGCTGGGGTAGGAATACTGCGGCTTTTCGGTTTAGTTTGGCCAAGTTTAACCACCTCCCGTCCGGCTGTTGTATATAAAACGGCCGGGCAGTGGCAGTGCAGGGTTGGGTGCCCGTTTATAAACGGCCCCCCCGCTTGTGCACACTCCCTGGGAACGCGCAGCACCATGATTCGGTGCCCGCTGTGTCCGGAGGAACACCGATCGTTGTACGGGACCTCTGTGTGAGGTCCCGATCATGTGATCACTGATTGGCCAATCAGTGATCACATGCAGAGTAGTAAGCAAGATGTCACTTCTACATCATTGCTTACTACGTGTGAAATCTACCCCTTTCACACCTCTGCACAGAGGTGGGGGGGGTTCTGTGGGAGCGGATGGTGAGTACGGAGGTAGGGGGGTTCTGTGGGAGCGGATGATGAGTACGGAGGTAGGGGGTTCTGTGGGAAGGGATGGTGAGTACAGAGGTAGGGGGGTTCTGTGGGAAGGGATGGTGAGTACAGAGGTAGGGGGGTTCTGTGGGAGCGGACGGTGGGTACAGAGGTAGGGGGGTTCTGTGGGAGCGGACGGTGGGTACAGAGGTAGGGGGGTTCTGTGGGAAGGGATGGTGAGTACAGAGGTAGGGGGGTTCTGTGGGAAGGGATGGTGAGTACAGAGGTGGGGGGGTTCTGTGGGAGCGGATGGTGAGTACAGAGGTAGGGGGGTTCTGTGGGAGCGGATGGTGAGTACAGAGGTAGGGAGGTTCTGTGGGAGGGGATGGTGAGTACAGAGGTAGGGAGGTTCTGTGGGAGCGGATGGTGAGTACAGAGGTAGGGGGGTTTCTGTGGGAACGGATGGTGAGTACAGAGGTAGGGGGGTTCTGTGGGAGCGGATGGTGAGTACAGAGGTAGGGGGGTTCTGTGGGAACGGATGGTGAGTACGGAGGTAGGGGGGTTCTGTGGGAGCGGATGGTGAGTACAGAGGTAGGGGGGTTCTGTGGGAGCGGATGGTGAGTACAGAGGTAGGGGGGTTCTGTGGGAGCGGATGGTGAGTACAGAGGTAGGGGGGTTCTGTGGGAGCGGATGGTGAGTACAGAGGTAGGGGGGTTCTGTGGGAGCGGAAGGTGAGTACAGAGGTAGGGAGGTTCTGTGGGAGCGGATGGTGAGTACGGAGGTAGGGGGGTTCTGTGGGAGCGGACGGTGAGTACAGAGGTAGGGGGGTTCTGTGGGAGGGGGCGGTGAGTACAGAGGTAGGGGGGTTCTGTGGGAGCGGATGGTGAGTACAGAGGTAGGGGGGTATATATATATATATATATTGCTGCATAAGCCCCAGTTCAGTGGGGGAAGCGCAGTGATTCCTGTGCATTTCCCGCACCGTACTCGCACTGTTGTGCTGCAAGTGTCAATGGAAAGTTAACGCCCAAAAGCCGGTCACAAATGCATCTTCCTAAACTGGATTGCATGGCTATAAAACACTCATGCAATCTGGTTCCAGTGCAAAAATAAAAGCTACCCCCACCTTTTTGATGCAGTGCGATTTGAACCAATCAAAATGAATGCGCAGAAACTCCCGCCACACAGAATCACGTGCCATTTGCACAGGAATGTGATGCGATTCACATGCAGCTCAATGTGAACTCAGGCTAAATTGTCAGTGCTATATACAGTTGTGCGCAAACGTTTGCACTTCCTGGCGGCAATGGTGACATTTTGACATGAATATTGAAAATATGACTGATCGTGCCAAAAACAGTGTCTTATTTAACCCCTCTCCCTCCAGAGGATGTACACCCCCCCCCCCCCCCCCCTTCCTGACCAGGCCATTTTTTGCATTACGGCGTTACGTTATTTTAATTAAAAATTGCGCGGTATGTAACACTGCACCCAAATGAAATTTGTGTCCTTTTTTCCCCCCCACAAATGGAACTCTCTTTCTGTGGTATTTGATCGCTTCTACGTTTATTTTTTGCGCAATAACAAAAAAAAAAAAAAAAAAATTTGAAAAAAAAAATTAAAAAAAAAAAAAAAGGAAAAAAAAACAATTTTGGAAAAAGAAAAAAAAACAAACAATTTTGAAAAAACAAACAATATTTTTGACTTTTTGCTATAATACATCTACAGTAATAAAATAAAAAAAATTCATAAAATGTAGTCAAATTTAGGCCAAAATATATTCTGCTACAGGTGTACTATATAAGCAAGCGGCTTTATATTGCTCTGCTATGGAGAGCAATACAAAGCAGCATGCTGGAGCTGACAGGGGAGAGATCTGTATTGTTTACATATTGCCAGCGGCAACCCGGTGATTGATAGCTGTAGCCACCAATGGCAGCACACGCACACTCAATACAGGGGAAAAAAAAAAGTCACACTATCTCTATCTATTAAGAATAAAAAAACGATATAGATTTTATATATTATATATATATATATATATATATATATATATATATATATATATATATATATATATATATGTATATGTATGTATGTATATATACACAAAAAAGCCCAATGAGGCGTGTCAAGATGTTGTCGGGTAGATTGTAACCGGCCTTTTTTTGTGGCACTGGCACAGTAAAGGCTTCTTTCTGGCAACTCGACCATGCAGCTCATTTTTGTTCAAGTATCGTTGTATTGTGCTCTTTGAAACAAGGAGCAGAAGAAAGAAAATGGGGGTGAACAGGGTAGGCCCAAAAATTGAGAACAGCCTGAGGGGTCACAAACATCCAAGTCATTTGTACACAACAGCTGGGCAGTGTCCAGGGTCCTGAGAACTGTCTTCCTGGTAACCGCTGCAACACTGGTGGAAGCCGGTGCAGTGATCCATCGACTTGCCCGCTGGGACCCTTCAGAGATGCTGTCAAAGGAACTGTCAAATCTGCCATCAGATTACAATGATCAGCAATGCAGCCCATTGGTTACAGGCGCTTACTGAATGAAAGTTTTCCCAACAGTCCCACTCAAGGGAAGTCATTCAGATCAACCCCTGTCGAGTGGGAACAGCCATAGATGGATCGAAATTTTGGCTGTTCCTTGCTGAAAGATCTCCTTTTCCTTTGGAGATAGAACAATGGAGGTGGACATTGCTGACCTCCTTTTGAGGATGCGGATTCCCAGAACAATGGAGGTGGACATTGCTGACCTCCTTTTGAGGATGCGGATTCCCAGAACAATGAAGGTGGACATTGCTGACCACCTTTTGAGGATGCGGATTCCCAGAACAATGGAGGTGGACATTGCTGACCACCTTTTGAGGATGCAGATTCCCAGAACAATGGAGGTGGACATTGCTGACCACCTTTTGAGGATGCAGATTCCCAGAACAATGGAGGTGGACATTGCTGACCACCTTTTGAGGATGCAGATTCCCAGAACAATGGAGGTGGACATTGCTGACCACCTTTTGAGGATGCAGATTCCCAGAACAATGGAGGTGGACATTGCTGACCACCTTTTGAGGATGCGGATTCCCAGAACAATGGAGGTGGACATTGCTGACCACCTTTTGAGGATGCGGATTCCCAGAACAATGGAGGTGGACATTGCTGACCACCTTTTGAGAATGCGGATTCCCAGAACAATGGAGGTGGACATTGCTGACCTCCTTTTGAGGATGCAGATCCCCAGAACAATGGAGGTGGACATTGCTGACCACCTTTTGAGGATGCGGATTCCCAGAACAATGGAGGTGGACATTGCTGACCTTTTGAGGATGCAGATCCCCAGAACAATGGAGGTGGACATTGCTGACCACCTTTTGAGGATGCGGATTCCCAGAACAATGGAGGTGGACATTGCTGACCACCTTTTGAGGATGCAGATTCCCAGAACAATGGAGGTGGACATTGCTGACCACCTTGTGAGGATGCCGATTCCCAGAACAATGGAGGTGGACATTGCTGACCACCTTGTGAGGATGCCGATTCCCAGAACAATGGAGGTGGACATTGCTGACCACCTTTTGAGGATGCCGATTCCCAGAACAATGGAGGTGGACATTGCTGACCTCCTTTTGAGGATGCCGATTCCCAGAACAATGGAGGTGGACATTGCTGACCTCCTTTTGAGGATGCGGATTCCCAGAACAATGGAGGTGGACATTGCTGACCTCCTTTTGAGGATGCAGATTCCCAGAACAATGGAGGTGGACATTGCTGACCTCCTTTTGAGGATGCAGATTCCCAGAACAATGGAGGTGGACATTGCTGACCTCCTTTTGAGGATGCAGATTCCCAGAACAATGGAGGTGGACATTGCTGACCTCCTTTTGAGAATGCAGATTCCCAGAACAATGGAGATGGAGATTGCTGACCACCTTTTGAGGATGCCGATTCCCAGAACAATGGAGGTGGACATTGCTAACCACCTTTTGAGGATGCGGATTCCCAGAACAATGGAGGTGGACATTGCTGACCACCTTTTGAGGATGCCGATTCCCAGAACAATGGAGGTGGACATTGCTAACCACCTTTTGAGGATGCGGATTCCCAGAACAATGGAGGTGGACATTGCTGACCACCTTTTGAGGATGTGGATTCCCAGAACAATGGAGGTGGACATTGCTGACCACCTTTTGAGGATGCGGATTCCCAGAACAATGGAGGTGGACATTGCTGACCTCCTTTTGAGGATGCCGATTCCCAGAACAATGGAGGTGGACATTGCTGACCTTTTGAGGATGCTGATTCCCTTTGGGTCATGCTGATGCTTGGGTTACAATACCGTGAGATTGTGAGCAGGAACAGCTGACCTCTAGGCCTTTTTCTGACACATGGGAGGGCTGTACTCAAGTACAGCATGCATGTCCCAAAAGTCAGACAAGGCAAACTGCTATGGGTAAAAAATAGGCAGTTGAGACGCAGTTTTACTAGCACCCCCCCCTTAATCTAACAAAAGCCAGAGGGGGGATTTTATACATGTCGCTGTGCTTTGTGGGCGCGGCAAAAATGATCACGTTGCGTTTAGCAAGTAGCACCACCGCCAACTGTGACCCATTACAGTTGTGGCCACACCACAACCACTTGGCTTCTCCAGGTTACAGGAAAAGGTGGCAAGAAGGCAACACACTGCCTCCCAGTTGCCTGTCAACCACCCTCTGAAAAATGATCCACCATGGGATGGGGGGAGGGCTGCCACTTGTATCAACAATCCTTAAAGCAGGGGGAGGGGAAAGGTTCTAACTGTTCTTTTCTCTAGCAAAAAAGGACCCGATGTGCCGGTTATGTTCTTCCAGCTGCAAAGTGGAAATTACATCCTCACTTCATCATTCCTGAAATTCGTATATTTTATATTTGGGAGGAATTTCGTGGCAACGCTATAAAGACTTCCATCGAGGCTTTATCTGAAGTAGAACTGCTTGTAATAAGTTCCAGAAAACAATGATATGTACTGACATCACCAAGTGCCTCTGTATATAGAGAGAACGGTGTTTTGGCTATAAAGAGACGTCGTGCCCATTAAGCACAGAGAGTCCCATTAACAACGTTCTGACATCAGAAAGGTTTATAATTGTATTGCAGAGGCCGGTCTGCAGATAAACAGGAGCAGATGTACCGGCCCACGCTATTTAAAATGACATTTACACAGTCGTCATGTCCTGACCACCAACGCGTTTACGTTACAAGACGCACTGCCGCCGGAACCATGGTGGGGGCAAGTCAGGTCCATCATAATTAGATCCAAAGTACGCCAAAACCAGATCCCCCAAAACACGGCCAAAGCCAGATCCCCCAAAGCACGGCCAAAGCCAGATCCCCCAAAGCACGGCCAAAGCCAGATCCCCCAAAGCACGGCCAAAGCCAGATCCCCCAAAGCACGGCCAAAGCCAGATCCCCCAAAGCACGGCCAAAGCCAGATCCCCCAAAGCACGCCAAAGCCAGATCCACCAAAGCACGCCAAAGCCAGATCCACCAAAGTACGCCAAAGCCAGATCCCCCAAAGTACGCCAAAACCAGATCCCCCAAAGTACGCCAAAACCAGATCCCCCAAAGCACGCCAAAGCCAGATCCGCCAAAGCCAGATCCACCAAAGTACGCCAAAGCCAGATCCCCCAAAGTACGCCAAAGCCAGATCCCCAAAGTACGCCAAAACCAGATCCCCCAAAGTACGCCAAAACCAGATCCACCAAAGTACGCCAAAACCAGATCCACCAAAGTACGCCAAAACCAGATCCACCAAAGTACGCCAAAACCAGATCCACCAAAGCACGCCAAAACCAGATCCACCAAAGCACGCCAAAACCAGATCCACCAAAGTACGACAAAACCAGATCCACCAAAGCACGCCAAAACCAGATCCACCAAAGTACGCCAAAACCAGATCCACCAAAGTACGCCAAAACCAGATCCGCCAAAGCATGCCAAAACCAGATCCACCAAAGCACGCCAAAACCAGATCCACCAAAGCACGCCAAAACCAGATCCACCAAAGCACGCCAAAACCAGATCCACCAAAGTACGACAAAACCAGATCCACCAAAGCACGACAAAACCAGATCCACCAAAGTACGCCAAAACCAGATCCACCAAAGCACGCCAAAACCAGATCCACCAAAGCACGCCAAAACCAGATCCACCAAAGCACGCCAAAACCAGATCCACCAAAGCACGCCAAAACCAGATCCACCAAAGCACGCCAAAACCAGATCCACCAAAGCACGCCAAAGCCAGATCCACCAAAGTACGCCAAAGCCAGATCCACCAAAGTACGCCAAAACCAGATCCACCAAAGTACGCCAAAACCAGATCCACCAACAATTTGCCCTTTAGCAGGACTACGTTCAAAACTGTATGTTACCCCAAGTATGACATTTTTTTCCAATTGTGTGTTCACATTTACAGTGGATAGAAAAAGTCTTCACACCCCTGTTAAAATGTCAGGTTTCTGTGATGTAAAAAATTAAAGAAATAATTTCAGAACTTTTTCCACCTTTTAAGGGCTCATGTACACTGCAGCTGATAAACTCACGTTTAGGAGCTGTTCAGCGGTCCAAATGCAAAACGCTTGTAAACGTGGCAAATTGCATTTATAAGCATTTGCATTTTTATTTTTAACTCTTCCAGTTGCCAATGCTGTCCAGAGCCTTTTTTCAACATGAAAAATGCATGCAAAGCGTTTTCAAGGTGCTCAGATGGACAAAACACTGAACACAGGATGTTCATACCAAGCTTGTCACACATTGCAATGACCAATTCACACCTCAGACCTCTCCCACCCTTGGAAACAAAAGATATGTTAATGACCACACCTCAGACCTCTCCCCAAGCTGACAACTCGAGAGGAGAGGAGAGCCGGTAATCAGCTTTCCGCGGAGGGGACAAGTACACTGATCATCAGGGCACTGATGATCAGTGTGCCCTGATGATCAGTGTGGCCCCAGCAGTGCCACCTGTCAGTGTCCATCAGTGCCTTATGTCAGTGCTTTGTGCCAGTGCACATCAATGCCACATATCAGTGCCCATCTGAGCTGCCTTTCAGTGACGCCAATCAGTGCCATATATCAGTGCCATGTATCAGTGTTGCCTTTCAGTGCCCAGTGATGCCTGTCAATGCCCATCAGTGCCACCTACCAGTGCCTCCTCATCAGTGTCTATCAGTGCAGCCTCATTAGCGCACATCAGTGAAGGAGAAAAATCACTTATTTACAAAATTGTATAGCAAAAACTAAGAAAAAACATTTTTTTTTCAAAATTTTCAGTGGTTTTTGGTTTAAGAAAAAATAAAAATCCCCGAGGTGATTAAATACCACCAAAATAAAGCTGTCACAAAAAAATGCAAAAAAATTTAATATGGGTACAGTGTTGCACGACCGCACAATTGTCATTCAAAGTGTGACAGCACTGAAAGCTGGAAATTGGCCTGGACAGGAAGGGGGCATAAGTGCCCGGGGGGCAGGAAGGGGGTATAAGTGCCCGGGGGGCAGGAAGGGGGTATAAGTGCCCGGTAGGCGAGGGGTTAAAAACGCTTCTAAAAGCGCATAAACACGTTCTGCAAATGTGGCTAAACAGACGTTTTTTAACCTACGTTTTCCAGCAGTCAGCTTCCATCGTTCAGAAGTGTCCCGTGTACATGGAGCCTTACAGTGGCTATAAAAAGTCTACACCCCCTGTTAAAGTGTCAGGTTTCTGTGATGTAAAAAAATTAGACAAAAATAATTTCAGAACTTTTCCCACCTTTTATGTGACCTATAAACTGTACAACTCAGTTGATAAACTGAAATCTTATAGGTGGAGGGAAGTAAAAATAAAAAACTAAAATATTTTGCATAAGTGTTCACACCCTTACACTAATCCTTTGTTGAAGCTCCTTTTGATTTGATTCCAGCACTCAGTCTTTTTGGGGAGGAGTCTATCAGCATGGCAACTATTTCCTTTCTTGGCGGCCCCTTGCCTATTACCTTTGAAAATGTTCCAAACTGATTTTAAAGATTTGGTTTCCATTGGCTTTAATAGGGTTTGGATTTAACATCCAAACTTCATCTCCCTCCACCAGACACCTTTCCCACCATTGGAAACAAAAGAAACTCACACCTCAGCTAATCTCAACACATACTACTGTCTCTGCTTCTACTCTCTGTATTTCTCTGAAACAGTCTGAAATAGTTAATAATTTTCCACTTTTCAGTGCATTCTGGGCATTTGGGAGGTTCTCCTGTGCTTATCTTTAACCACCTCCTGCCCGCCATATGACGTCCTCCCATTCTCACTGCGCATGCGCGGCTCATTTCAACGAACCTCCCCCAAATCCAGAATCAATACCAAAGTGACCATGTGTGGTAGGTTTTGATACAAAAAAAAAAAAAAAAAAAAAAAAAAAAAGAAGATACAGCTTTGGGCGGGTCTTAATTCTAACAAGAGCACAAGATGGTCAGAGAGGAGCTCAACGGCACCACAGCCTTGTCCTGGCTGTAAAGGGGATTGCCTGTTTGATCGCCTTGTCTGATCGATTGGAATTTACACCAGCAAAAAAATCTCTGAATTTTTTAATGGTTTCCAGCTCATCTGATAATAATTTGATTGGTAAGATGCCCTCCATCAATCTTCGGAATATACAGTGGGTATAAAGTCTTCACCCCCCCCCCGGTAAAATGTCCGGTTTCTGTGATGTAAAAAAATGAGACAAAGAAATAATTTCAGAACTTTTTCCACCTTTAATGTGACCTATAAACTGTACAACTCAGCTGAACAACAAACTGAAATCTTTTAGGTGGAGGGAAGTAAAAATAAAAAACTAAAATCTGGTTGCATAAGTGTGCACACCCTTACACTAATCCTTTGTTGAAGCCCCTTTTGATGCGATTCCGGCACTCAGACTTTTTGGGGAGGAGTCTATCAGCATGGCACAGCCTGACCTGGCAATATTTGCCCGCTCTTCCTTGCAGAAACACCCCGAATCTGTCAGATTGCGAGGTCATCTCCTGTGCACAGCCCTCTTCAGATCACCCCACAGATTTTCCATAGGATTCAGGTCTGGTCTCTGGCTGGGCCATTCCACAACTTTCATCTTCTTCTGGTGAAGCCATTCGTTTGTGGATTTGGATGATGCTTTGGGTCGTTGTCCTACTGGAAGATGAAGTTCCTCTCCATGTTCAGCTTTCTAGCAGAAGCCTGAAGGTTTTGTGCCGATATTGACTGGTATTTGGAACTGTTCATAATTCCCTCTACCTTGACTAAGGCCCCAGTTCCAGCTGAAGAAAAACAGCCCCAAAGTTGCGACCACCATGCTTCACGGTGGGTATGGAGTTCTTTTGGTGATGTGCAGTGTTGTTTTTGCGCCAAAAATATCTTTTGGAATTATGGCCAAAAAGTTCAACCTTGGTTCCATCAGACCAGAACACATTTTCCCACATGCTTGAGAGACTTCAGATGTGTTCTTGCAAAATTTAGCCGGTCTTGGATGTTTTTCTTCATAAAAAAAGTCTTCCGTCTTCCACTCTACCCCATAGCCCAGACATATGAAGAATACAGGAGATTGTTCTCACATGGACCACACAGCCAGGACTTGCCAGATATTCCTGCAGATCCTTTCAGGTTGCTGTAGGCCTCTTGGCCGCCTCCCAGACCAGTTTTCTTCTCGTCTTTTCATCCATTTTGGAGGGGCGTCCAGTTCTTGGTGATGTCACTGTTGCACCATATTTTTTCCACTTGATGATGACTGTCTTCACTGTGTTCCATGGTATATCGAATGCCTTGGAAATTTCTTTGTACCCTTCTCCTGACTGATACCTTTCAACAATGAGATCCCTCTGATGCTTTGGAAGCTCTCTGCGGACCATGGCTTTTGCTGTAGGATGCGACTAAGAAAATGTCGAGAGACCTACTAGAACAGCTGAACTTTATTTGGAGCTACCAGTAATCAGAGGAACTTTAAATGATGGCCGGTGTGTACTGACTCCTATTTAACATGATTGTGAATGTGATTGCTTAATTCTGAACACAGCTACATCCCCAGTTATAAGAGGGTGTGCACACTTATGCAACGACATTATTTTAGTTGTGTATTTACTACACCCCCCCTAAAAGATTTCAGTTTGTTTTTCAACTGAGTTGTACAGTTTATAGGTCACATTAAAAAGGTGGAAAAAGTTTTGAAATTATTTATCTTTATCTCATTTTTTTACATCACAGAAACCGGACATTTTAACAGGTGTGTAGACTTTAAAAATCCACTGTATGTATTTTAAAAATCATAGTCTATCACGTTCATGTACTTTTTCCATGTGAAGTATCTGGTGGATCCTGCCAGTCACCTTTCTTCCTTGTTCTAAACTGACCCCACAAAGTACAGAAACTGATCTGTGTTAGGTGGTCAGTTTTCCTCCTTTGGCTGGCTATTCAGAGCTACAGGACACACAGCATACCCATATTGGGCAGTTTGGTCGGGAAGGTGGCATGGTGGCTGACCAATCACAGCCAGCCTCTGGCACCACCCCCGCCCAATCACAGCCAGCCTCTGGCACCGCCCCCACCCAATCACAGCCGGCCTCTGGCACCGCCCCCACCCAATCACAGCCGGCCTCTGGCACCGCCCCCACCCAATCACAGCCGGCCTCTGGCACCGCCCCCACCCAATCACAGCCGGCCTCTGGCACCGCCCCCACCCAATCACAGCCGGCCTCTGGCACCGCCCCCACCCAATCACAGCCGGCCTCTGGCACCGCCCCCACCCAATCACAGCCGGCCTCTGGCACCGCCCCCACCCAATCACAGCCGGCCTCTGGCACCGCCCCCACCCAATCACAGCCGGCCTCTGGCACCGCCCCCACCCAATCACAGCCGGCCTCTGGCACCGCCCCCACCCAATCACAGCCGGCCTCTGGCACCGCCCCCACCCAATCACAGCCGGCCTCTGGCACCGCCCCCACCCAATCACAGCCGGCCTCTGGCACCGCCCCCACCCAATCACAGCCAGCACATAGGATGTCTGCAGAGTGTCCTGTAATTCCGCCTCCCACTATCAGGAAGATGGTCATGTAACCTTCTAAGAAAGACAAAGTTCCCAAACAAAGCAAAAGCAATTATGGTGCAGCATAGTTATAACGATTTTAAATTGTGTCTATAACCTAGTATGCTCACAACTACTCAATGTCATGTTGCCGCCTCTTGACGACTTTCCCTTCTGCTGTGTGAATGGCGTTTATTTGTTTAATTAAAAAAATTAAAAAATTGAGGGGGAAGAGCGCGAGGGGGAAGAGCGCGAGGGGGAAGAGCGCGAGGGGGAAGAGCGCGAGGGGGAAGAGCGCGAGGGGGAAGAGCGCGAGGGGGAAGAGCGCGAGGGGGAAGAGCGCGAGGGGGAAGAGCGCGAGGGGGAAGAGCGCGAGGGGGAAGAGCGCGAGGGGGAAGAGCGCGAGGGGGAAGATGCACTTTAAGTTGAAGGTTTTTTCTGTGTTCAAATGGTCTGCACGTTTGTAAACCCAGGGCTGTAAAAAAAAAAAAAAGTTCTCAAGAGGCTTGCCAGATCAACTTAAGAAATGAGACTAAACGGATTTAAAAAAGAAAAAAAAAAAAAAAAAAAAACTATATTAGGGCAGCACAGTGGCTAAATGGTCAGCACTTCCGCCTGACAGTCCTAGGGTCGTTTGTTCAAATCCCCAACCACGGCACCACCTGCCTGGAGTTTGCATGTTCTCCCTGTGCCTGCGTGGGTTTCCTCCGGGTACTCCGGTTTCCTCCAACCCTCCAAAGACATGCTGGGAGGTGAACTGGCTCCTGTCTAAATTGTCCCTAGTATGTGTATGTATGAATGTGAGTTAGAATGTAAGTTCCTCCTCGAGGGTTAGGGACTGATGTGAACGTACTATATATATGTAAAAGCGCTGTGTAAATTGACAGCGCGAAAAAGTTCCTGCAGTAAATAATGAGAGAATGAGAGAGAGAGAGAGAGAGAGAGAGAGAGATATAGATATATATATTTTTTTTTTATTAGTGGTGCACGTAAATGACACCTCTGGTGTCGAAACCCGAAATTTAAAATGCACGTGGCCGAAAACCAAAATGCGCAGTTTTTAAAAATGAATATATATTTTTTGGAAAAAAATACACTGATTAAAAAGCAAAAGAAAAAAACCAAAAAAAAAAAACCAAAATATATACCCCAATTTTTTTTAAATTATGAAAGAGGATGTTACGGTGAGTAAATAGATACCAAACATGTCACGCTTTAAAATCGCGCACGTTCGTGCAATGGTGTGAAGCTGCGGTACTTAAAAATCTCCATGGGTGACGCTTTAAAACCTTCTACAGGTTAGCAGTGTAAAGTTAGAGGAGGTCTAGTGCGAGAATTATTGCTCTGATGTTCTTGGCGATACCTCACGTGTGTGGTTTGAACACAGTTTACATATGTGGGCGTGGCCTATGTATGCATTCACCACTACGTGCGTTCGCACTAGACCTCCTCTGTAACTTTACACTGCTAACCTGTATAAAGTTTTAAAGTATCACCCATGGAGATTTTTACGTACCGCAGTTTCACACCGTTCCACGAGCGTGTGCAATTTTAAAGCGCGACATGTTGGGTATCCATTTACTCGCCGTAACATCCGCTTTCATATTTTACAAGACAATTGGGGTATAGTGTTTTTTTTAATCAAAGTGTATTTTTTTCCAAAAATATATTCATTTTTAAAAACTGCGCATTTCGGTTTCGGTTAAGTGCATTTTGAATTTTCCTTTTCGGCACCAGAATTTTCATTTCGGTACACCACTAGAAAGAATCTCATACAGTGCGATCTGCACTGCATTACATTCAATGGAGTACAGGGGAGGCATCCGTGGTTTTTTAGACCCCGCAGGTCTCATTAAAGAGAACATGCCACCAAAAATCATCACATAGGGGATTTTTGTCCCCTATGTAATGAAAAAATTGAAGTAAACTTTTATTTTTTTTAATTGCAAAAAATTATAAGTTACAACCAAGCACGTCACATACACAACCCCCTCCCCCACACACACTATATATATATATATATATATATATATATATATATATATATATATATATATATATATATATATATAATTTATTTCAGGTACTTATATAGCGCCGTCAATTTACGCAGCACTTTACATATATATTGTACATTCACATCAGTGCCCGCCCCCGAGGAGTGTAGAATCTAAAGTTCCTAACTCACATTCATACAAACACATACTAGGAACAATTTAGACAGGAGCCAATAAACCTAATTATATATATATATATATATATACACACACATACATACACTCATATATACATACCCGTACAAACTTAAATGCACGCATTGGGGCGCCTACGCATGAGAAAGCGTTGACTGCGATACACGTTACATATCGCCACATACGCCGGAGTGATGATTCCTCCTCCAAAACACTAAACAGATGACCTGTAGGGGAGCTTGTAAAGCGTCGCCTATAGAAAACATAGGATATCGACGCTTGTCACCATCTCACAGGCGCACACAATTGTACGGTTTGACATGTTGGGCACCTATTCTGTGCAAACTCATCTTTTCTATATTACCAAAATGGGTCATTTATTGTTTTATGCCCTAATTTAACTTTAGTGTGTTTACTGAAATTGTGCGTTTCCTAGACCTTAGCGGTAATATGCGACATCCTATGGAATGAGACCGCTTTCTCACTAGGTATTGTAACTGAGACCGCTGTCCGATTTTAAATAAAAGCCATAAAAATATTTATAATCGCCTGCCTCATGGGACCAGCAGGGTAAGTATAATTTATAGCTTTTATTCTGCCATTTTATACTATGAACAGAAAATAAAGCTAGATTGTAAGCTCCCAGGATCAGGGCCCTCAAATGCCTCTTGTATTGAACTGTATTGTTACTGTATTGTCTCCCTCCATAATGTAAAGCGCTGAGCAAACTGTTGGCGCTATACAAGTCCTGTATAATAATAAAAAAGCTTTGTTGGTTAAAAAAAAAAAAAAAAAAAAAAAAAAAGGCTCCCAACTTTTGCTGGCTCCTGGATTGAAAGCAAATTTGTCGAGCCCCGCATTACGGTTTCCTTTGGCTGTTAGGGAATACTGGTTGTACATATAAAATGGGTCACAGCAAATTACTGGATGTCGCCATATTGGAGACTTCCAGGCACACAGCTGCTCGTTAAAATGATTGATTTCACCAAACAACCAGGGAAGGTCATGAACAACCCAAGACCAATTAGGCACACCAGTGTCAGAGGCGGAATCCTCAAGAATACAGTAAGGGGTGCCAGGGGCCCCATATTGTATTCCCATTGGGAAAAAGCAAAAATAACACAAGTGTATAAATTAACCACTTCCAGTCCGGACACTCCATCCCCCCCCCCCCCCTTCCTGTCCAGGTCAATTTTCAGCGCCCATTGTTTTGAAAGTTTTGAGACCCTTGGGGCCAAACCACATGTTCGTAGAAATCACTTGTTTGCAGCAATTACCTGGTTAGGTTCATTTTTGGCCATATCTTTTTTCTGTTGTTTATTGTATTTATTCTGTTGAATTAAAGCGAAGCTTAGAAGTGTGGTTGTTGCGGGTGTCAAACACACAGGTGAGACGAGTTTTTAGCGCCCACCCAACTGCTCCCCCCCTTCCCCAAGCTGAAAGGGTAGAATACCAAAGGGTGTTTTGCGGCAAAGGGGGGGGGGGGACAACCCAAAAATGCCCAGCTACTGCATCGCCTTCAAAAAATGGGTGGCCTGCAATCGCCTCTAAAAAGCACGTCTAATTCTAGTCCAAGAGTCAAAACCAAAGTCTGATTCCAAAGGGTTGATGCCAATTACTTTTGTTAGGTTTAAAAAAGTAGTATGGCCAAAGGATTTTGCCCAAATTTCTGTTGTGGGTCACTTTCGCTCTCCTGTGACCACAATATTGTTGGGCTCTGATCCTGCTCCCTGACTGACTGTTCGCTCCACCTTTCTGGTCATAACTTAGAGTCCAGACGTGCCCACCCCTCCCCAGCACTGCTCTCCCAGTGGGGGGTTGCAGGGAAAATGCACTGAGGAAAAAAAAAAAAAAAAAAAAAATTAGCTTGAGAACTACTTTAGCCGGCTCTCACCTAGCCTATAGCAATTCGACAACCGGACCTTTCAGCGCTCAAGGTGGACATCAAAATATATGGCTCAAATTGCACTGCAATCGCATGTGATGTGCAAAGGAATGCGGTGTGAATTACATGTGGTGTCTGGCAACGCACAAGTGTGAACCTAGTCTGAAAATATATATACATATATAGACCTCTTATGTCCTTTTCCATCTTTAGAAAGTTCCATTACCTTGTTACGCAGGACTTTTGACAGTTCTTTTCTGATCCCCATGTCTCAGTATCAAGCCTAGTCAGTGCTTCCATGTAAGAACTAACAAACTCATTGACTATTTATACACAGACACTGATTGCAATGTAAAAAGCCACAGATGTGGGACATGAACCTCTAATTGGCATTGTACCCCGTGTGTGTGTCTGTACCAAGGCCAAACATTACGGGGGCCAGAGACTTCTGATCCGGGCCAGAGACTTCTGATCCGGGCCAGAGACTTCTGATCCGGGCCAGAGACTTCTGATCCGGGCCAGAGACTTCTGATCCGGGCCAGAGACTTCTGATCCGGGCCAGAGACTTCTGATCCGGGCCAGAGACTTCTGATCCGGGCCAGAGACTTCTGATCCGGGCCAGAGACTTCTGATCCGGGCCAGAGACTTCTGATCCGGGCCAGAGACTTCTGATCCGGGCCAGAGACTTCTGATCCGGGCCAGAGACTTCTGATCCGGGCCAGAGACTTCTGATCCGGGCCAGAGACTTCTGATCCGGGCCAGAGACTTCTGATCCGGGCCAGAGACTTCTGATCCGGGCCAGAGACTTCTGATCCGGGCCAGAGACTTCTGATCCGGGCCAGAGACTTCTGATCCGGGCCAGAGACTTCTGATCCGGGCCAGAGACTTCTGATCCGGGCCAGAGACTTCTGATCCGGGCCAGAGACTTCTGATCCGGGCCAGAGACTTCTGATCCGGGCCAGAGACTTCTGATCCGGGCCAGAGACTTCTGATCCGGGCCAGAGACTTCTGATCCGGGCCAGAGACTTCTGATCCGGGCCAGAGACTTCTGATCCGGGCCAGAGACTTCTGATCCGGGCCAGAGACTTCTGATCCGGGCCAGAGACTTCTGATCCGGGCCATTTGGGTGATTTTTGTTATCATTATGATTTAAAAAGGAGCCAAAAAACCATTTGATAATAAATGGCTTCATATGATCATCATCCTTCAATAAAAGAGCATTTTAGGACAAGGACACAGGGGCCCCATGATTCCCTATTGCCCGGGGGCCTCACGAGTTCTCAGTCCGCCCCTGGTGATGACGCTGATTAGTACGGTTGTCACCCTAGGACAGGAAGTGAGATAATAACAGAATCACCAGGTTAAAATAGAAGAAAAAAAAAAACCACGAGGGCCAGCAAATCCAGGGACTAGGTGAGCTGCAATACTACCAATTTTTCGTTCTTGTGTTTAGATCTGCTGGAAAGTACGTCCCATTGTAACATTTCCTTCCTTTTTGTCTTGTAGACACAACAGGATGCGAGAAGTTCTCTAGAAAGAAGAAAATTAACTTCTTACACAGTTCTCACTGTGGGGGGGGGGGGGGGTTCCCCATGTCAAGTTGTCAAACTGAAGAGTGCAAGTCTCCCCCCATTGACACAGACTGCGATGAAAACTTCACAGGAATTATAACCGCTCGCCACTCTATACAAAACTTTGTGTTTTTCCCTTTATTGTGTAATAAAGGAAACATCTGGAAAGAAAAACCTGAAAGAAACCCCTAAAAAAAGTACGCTTGGTTCTCGACTTCCTCCTGTAAAGCAGCCGTGCATTTCCTGGGCCTGCAGCTTCATATTGGTGTCTCCACAGTTATATAAAAGGAGACGTTTCTTTAGGAAAATGTAACATGTCCCCAATGCAGGAGCCGCAGCTGCCCCCCCCCCGTGACAGCAGTAGGGGGAGAAGATCCCCATACTAGATGTCTACTTTTTTTCTTTTAGAACAATGCAGCCCCAAGGGGCTCTGCCCACACAGCCGCATCATTCATTCCCAGAGTTCTGTGAATGAAGGAACTACAAGTTCAGACGGCCTTAGAGGCTGTCAGTTTGTAGTTTTCAATGAACTACTACGGTGCTGTGGAGAGCTGTGGTAGTTCGATTCCTCCCATCAGTGTATCGGATTGGCCGTATGGAAAAGATATACTGGCAGGTCTGCAGGAGACCAGCGTGGCACCAGTGATCTGTGGTCAGCGGGGCCCCTCAACCCGTGTGACCAGCACCTCGCAGCATCCTCTCTCAGCTGCTTTGGGCTGCAGTTGTTGACTACTTTCCTCAAGTGCAATACAAAGTTACCAGCCCTGACTGTACACTAGGGACCACCCAGCTTAAAGCAGAGCTCCGCCCAAAAGGGGAAGTTCCACTTCAAGCCTTTATCCCCCGCTCCCCATGAAGGATTGGTACCACTGTGATCACCTAGGCCAGGGGTGTCAAACTGGCGGCCCTCCAGCTGTCGCAAAACTACAAGTCCCATCATGCCTCTGCCTTTGGGAGTCATGCTTGTAACTGTCAGTCATGCAATGCCTCATGGGACTTGTAGTTTGGCAACAGCTGGAGGGCCGCCAGTTTGACATCTGTGACCTAGGTCAGGGGTGGGCAATGTGCAGCTCTCCAGCTGTTGCAGAACTACAAGTTCCATCATGCCTCTGTCAGTTTTGCAATGTCCGTTCTTTGCAATGCCTCATGGGAAATGTAGTTTCACAATAGCTGGAGAGCCGCACATGGCCCACCCCTGACCTAGGCGATCGGAAGCAGAAGTTGTCCTTCCTCCCCGTAGTCTTCTGGGACACGTGACCGGTCCCAGAAGACTACGGGGCCATTCACAAAGCGCATGCACAGTGGGCACCCAGCTGGGAAGCCGCAAGCTGTGACAGCCGGGTGCCCACATTGAAGATGCCGGCGCCAGGGAGAGAAGACGGCCGGTGAAACCAGCCGTGGTGAGGACACCGCTGGAGCGAGGGACAGGTAAGTCTCTGTATTTTAGCTTTTGTAGCTGCTGACTTTTATTTTTCCAGGTGGAACTCGGCTTTAAGGACAACACTGGAGCCAGAAATAAAAATCCTTCGACTGTGAGCTCTAACGAACAGGGCCCTCTGAATCCTCCTGGATTCATTTGTGGGCAGCACAGTGGCTAAGTGGTTAGCACTTCCTCCTGGCAGTACTAGGGTCATTGGTCCAAATCCCAACCACGGCACCACCTGCCTGGAGTTTGCATGTTCTCCCTGTGCCTGCCTGGAGTTTGCATGTTCTTCCTGTGCCTGCGTGTTTCCACCGGGTACTCTGGTTTTCTCTGACACTCCAAAGACATGCTGGTAGGTGAATTGGCTCCTGTCTACATTGTCCCTAGTATGTGTATGTATGAATGTGAGTTAGGGACTTTAGACTGTACGCCCCTCGGGGGCGGGGACTGATGTAAATGTACAATATATATGTAAAGTGCTGAGTACATTGACGGCGCTATATAAGTACCTGAAATAACTATTGTACTGTCTGCCCTTCTGTTGTAAAGCGCAGCGTAAACTGTTGGCAATATATAAAATCTGTTTATTATTAATAATCAAATAATAATAATAAAAAGGTTAAGTAGATAAAAGATTATCTCTGCACCTCCAGCCACGTCACTCACAGCGATCTGAATACCCAACTACACCCGATAGGACGAATCTGTTCGGCCAACAATTTTCTAACTGGCTCAGATGATTCTTGCAACGAGCTTTGCTGAACTTGGGTGGTGCTGAAAGGCTGATTCAGCAGAAATTGGAGGAAATTTGAGTTGTGGATGCCTGGCTTTAATTAGGAAATTGTTGTCTCAGACACACAAAATAAAAAAAAAAGGGAGGGTGGCAAAGGGGAAAAAACAGAAAGAACGGGGGGGGGGGGGAAGCAAAAAAAAAGGAAAAAGGAAGAGGGGGAAAAAAAAAAAGGAAAAGAAGAGAGGGAAAAAAGAAAGGAAAGAAGAGGGGGAAAGGAAAAAGAAGAAGAAGAAGAGGGGGAAAAAAGGAAAAAAGAAGAAGAAGAGGGGAAAAAAGGAAAAAAGAAGAAGAAGAGGGGAAAAAAGGAAAAAAGAAGAAGAAGAGGGGAAAAAAGGAAAAAGAAGAAGAAGAGGGGGGAAAAAAGGAAAAAGAAGAATAGGGGGAAAAAAAGGAAAAAGAAGAAGAGGGGGAAAAAAAAGGAAAAAGAAGAGGAAGAGGGGAAAAAAGGAAAAAGAAGAAGAGGGGAAAAATGGAAAAAGAAGAAGAGGGGAAAAAAGGAAAAAGAAGAAGAAGAGGGGGGAAAAAAAGGAAAAAGAAGAAGAGGGGGAAAAAAAGGAAAAAAGAGGAAGAGGGGGAAAAAAAGGAAAAAGAAGAGGAAGAGGGGAAAAATAGAAAAAGAAGAAGAGGGGAAAAAGGAAAAAGAAGAAGAAGGGGGGGAAAAAAGGAAAAAGAAGAAGAAGAGGGGGGAAAAATGGAAAAAGAAGAAGAGGGGGGAAAAAAGGAAAAAGAAGAAGAAGAGGGGAAAAAAGGAAAAAGAAGAAGAAGAGGGGAAAAAAGGAAAAAGAAGAAGAGGGGAAAAATGGAAAAAGAAGAAGAGGGGAAAAATGGAAAAAGAAGAAGAAGAGGGGGGAAAAAAAAGGAAAAAGAAGAGGAAGAGGGGAAAAAGGAAAAAGAAGAAGAAGGGGGGAAAAAAGGAAAAAGAAGAAGAGGGGAAAAATGGAAAAAGAAGAAGGGAAAAAATAAGAAGAGGAGGGAAAAAAAAAAGGGGGGGAAAAAAAAGAAAAAAAGAAGAAGAGGGGAAAAAGAAGGAGGGGAAAAAGAAGGAGGAGGGGAAAAAGAAGAAGAAGGAGGGGAAAAAGAAGAATAAGAGGGGAAAAAGAAGAATAAGAGGGGAAAAAGAAGGAGGGGAAAAAGAAGAAAACGAAGAAGAGGGGGGAGAAAAAAGAAAAAAATTGAAGAAAAAAAAAAAGTAAAAGAAAAAAAATACATAATTTCTTTATTATAATTTTTTTATATTGGTACCATCTAATAAAACCAGCGCCCTAGCAACTGCATTACCCCATTCCTGTGTTCATTTCTTTGCTGCTTTTCAGATCATAACTTATTCCCCTTCCTTCCCCATGAAATAACCCCCATCCAAAATATCCCCAAATTTTCCTGTTTAGCCAGTGCCCCCCCCCCCCTTTCCCCACAGGAACAAAACAAAAACAAAACCCCTTAGCCATTCCGCAGCTCTTAGTGCTGTTAGTATATAAACATAAAGTGGTTCCCTAAACAATAACTGAAGAGCTGAGAAGTGATTTCTAAACAAAAACTGGCTCAATCGGCCAAAAACTTCTTCCAGTAATAATATTAAATTCAGGAAAATCCACATTCACTTCCCAATAGGTCAGCATCACCATGAATGACCCCTCCCCCCTCCATCCCATGTACTGGGCTCCTAGGGAAGGCATACAATCCTCCATGCAGTTGTCCAGCTATCAGGTACATGACTGGAATACATTGGGATCATTTCAGACCCGCCTCCAGAGTTGGATTTTTTCAAGGGTCAGAACACTTGGATTGGTCAAGCTGTTGTCTAGGATACATGAAGTGCACCTCCCCCACACAGCTTGCAGCAGCCTTGGATATCCTCAGCTGTCACATTATCTGTGTTAGAATGTTCTATTTTAGCCGTGTTCACAGGGGTGTCCAACCTCGGGAGCTCCTATTCTATGGAACCAGCAGAAGATCAATACACCGAGAGCATCCCAACTGTCCTTCTCCGAATGAAGGCGTTCCTACCGTCAGGGGGCTCCGTCATTAGATCCAACCAACAGCCTCTCGGGATGGTGTCATGAACAGGAGTGAACGCCGAACAGATACAAGAAGGAGAAGCTCGATACATCGCTGTATCAGGTCCACTTCAATGAAAACCAATACTGTACATATTCTGCTCCAATACTGAGGGGATCAGAAGCACTTTTGCAATATTTTAATCTCCCCATGCCACACCCAGAATGTGTTTGGGGGGTTTAAAGTCATCTTCTGGCTTTTTTCTTTTTTTAAAAAACAACCACCTAGTAGCCCTCTAACCCTTTTAAAGAAATAAATAAAAATGATAAAAAAAAATAAATTACTTAAAACCCCCCCAAAAACCATCCCTCCGGCTGCCGGGGCGCCAGAAACCCCCTCCGGCTGCCGGGGCGCCAGAAACCCCCTCCGGCTGCCGGGGCGCCAGAAACCCCCTCCGGCTGCCGGGGCGCCAGAAACCCCCTCCGGCTGCCGGGGCGCCAGAAACCCCCTCCGGCTGCCGGGGCGCCAGAAACCCCCTCCGGCTGCCGGGGCGCCAGAAACCCCCTCCGGCTGCTGGACGCCAGAAACCCCCTCCGGCTGCCTGGACGCCAGAAACCCCCTCCGACTGCCTGGACGCCAGAAACCCCCTCCGACTGCCTGGACGCCAGAAACCCCCTCCGACTGCCTGGACGCCAGAAACCCCCTCCGACTGCCTGGACGCCAGAAACCCCCTCCGACTGCCTGGACGCCAGAAACCCCCTCCGACTGCCTGGACGCCAGAAACCCCCTCCGACTGCCTGGACGCCAGAAACCCCCTCCGACTGCCTGGACGCCAGAAACCCCCTCCGACTGCCTGGACGCCAGAAACCCCCTCCGACTGCCTGGACGCCAGAAACCCTCCGACTGCCTGGACGCCAGAAACCCCCTCCGACTGCCTGGACGCCAGAAACCCCCTCCGACTGCCTGGACGCCAGAAACCCCCTCCAACACTTGGACACCAGAACCCCTCCAATGCTGTCTCCGTGGTCCAGTTTTTGGAGCATTCCTAGGGTCCCTTGTGTACGCACAAATTGTCCCTAAGGGCCTTCTAAGGCATGGGAGGGTTCGAAGAGATCGCATCTTTTTTTTTTTTATAACCTGGCTGAATTTGTGTGTTGTGACAATACATCTAATATAATAAACCTTCCCCTGAAGATATAGACTCCGTTTATCGATGCTTTACACCAAGCACACATTTTTATTAAAAAAAAAAAAGGCATCAAAGATCAATTTTCGGGTACAAACACTAAAATTTGCCATTTTTTGGTAAGATCTAAAAAGATGAGGCTGTACTGAGTAAATAGATACCCAACATTCAAGACTCAAAGCTTATCTCCACCTTTCTGAAATACTGTACAGAATTTGTTTGGGCCAGCTTGGCCCTCGCCATAGTGCAGCTTATACGGCACATCCAGCGGCCTCACAGGTTGCTGAGGGACATAGTTAATTTGGGCCAGCTTGGCCCTCGCCATAGTGCAGTATAAAGTGCAAGTAGTTGCGGCTCTCTGACTCGTTCCCGGAACACAGGGCAGTGTGCTGTATGTAGGCACAGGTCCATACAACTTATACCGCACATCCAGCGGCCGCACAGGTTACTGGGGGACAGTTAATTTGGGCCAGCTTGGCCCTCGCCATAGTGCAGCTTATACCGCACATCCAGCGGCCGCACAGGTTACTGGGGGACAGTTAATTTGGGCCAGCTTGGCCCTCGCCATAGTGCAGCTTATACCGCACATCCAGCGGCCACACAGGTTACTGGGGGACAGTTAATTTGGGCCAGCTTGGCCCTCGCCATAGTGCGGTATAAAGTGCAAGTAGTTGCGGCTCTCTGACTCGCTCCCGGAGCACAGGGCAGTGTGCTGTATGTAGGCACAGGTCCATACAGCTTATACCGCACATCCAGCGGCCGCACAGGTTGCTGAGGGACATAGTTAATTTGGGCCAAGCTTGCCCAAACAAGCGATGTAAAGTATATTATACAGGATTTATATAGCACCAACAGTTTGCTCAGCGCTTTACAATACAGCAACAATACAGTTCAATACAAGAGGGTTAGGAGAGCCTGATCCTGGGAGCTTACAATCTAAGAGGAGCTGGAGGTACAAGGAGATGAGCAGTGTATACAGTGACTGGCTGTCACTATGTCAGTGCCGGTTTTTACCAACTTTTTTTCTCTTCACTATAGTTCAGAGAATCAGCTGTCACTTTCCCCCCAGCTAAGAGAATCAGCTGTCACTTTCCCCCCAGCTAAGAGAATCAGCTGTCACTTTCCCCCCAGCTAAGAGAATCAGCTGTCACTTTCCCCCCAGCTAAGAGAATCAGCTGTCACTTTCCCCCCAGCTAAGAGAATCAGCTGTCACTTTCCCCCCAGCTAAGAGAATCAGCTGTCACTTTCCCCCCAGCTAAGAGAATCAGCTGTCACTTTCCTTCCAGCTAAGAGAATCAGCTGTCACTTTCCCCCCAGCTAAGAGAATCAGCTGTCACTTCCCCCCCAGCTAAGAGAATCAGCTGTCACTTCCCCCCCAGCTAAGAGAATCAGCTGTCACTTCCCCCCCCCCCCCCAGCTAAGAGAATCAGCTGTCACTTCCCCCCCCCCCAGCTAAGAGAATCAGCTGTCACTTCCCCCCCCCCCCAGCTAAGAGAATCAGCTGTCACTTCCCCCCCCCCCCCCAGCTAAGAGAATCAGCTGTCACTTCCCCCCCCCCAGCTAAGAGAATCAGCTGTCACTTCCCCCCCCCCAGCTAAGAGAATCAGCTGTCACTTCCCCCCCCCCCCCAGCTAAGAGAATCAGCTGTCACTCCCCCCCCCCAGCTAAGAGAATCAGCTGTCACTCCCCCCCCCCCCAGCTAAGAGAATCAGCTGTCACTTCCCCCCCCCCCCAGCTAAGAGAATCAGCTGTCACTTCCCCCCCCCCCAGCTAAGAGAATCAGCTGTCACTTCCCACCCCCCAGCTAAGAGAATCAGCTGTCACTTCCCCCCCCCCCAGCTAAGAGAATCAGCTGTCACTTCCCCCCCCCCAGCTAAGAGAATCAGCTGTCAATTCCCCCCCCCCAGCTAAGAGAATCAGCTGTCACCTCCCCCCCCCCCAGCTAAGAGAATCAGCTGTCACCTCCCCCCCCCCCAGCTGAGAGAATCAGCTGTCACTTTCCCCCCCCCCCCCCAGCTGAGAGAATCAGCTGTCACTCCCCCCCCCCAGCTAAGAGAATCAGCTGTCACTCCCCCCCCCCAGCTAAGAGAATCAGCTGTCACTCCCCCCCCCCCAGCTAAGAGAATCAGCTGTCACTTCCCCCCAGCCAAGAGAATCAGCTGTCACTTCCCCCCCAGCTAAGAGAATCAGCTGTCACTTCCCCCCCAGCTAAGAGAATCAGCTGTCACTTCCCCCCCAGCTAAGAGAATCAGCTGTCACTTCCCCCCCCCCAGCTAAGAGAATCAGCTGTCACTTCCCCCCCCCAGCTAAGAGAATCAGCTGTCACTTCCCCCCCCCCAGCTAAGAGAATCAGCTGTCACTTCCCCCCCCCCCAGCTAAGAGAATCAGCTGTCACTTCCCCCCCCCCCCAGCTAAGAGAATCAGCTGTCACTTCCCCCCCCCCCCAGCTAAGAGAATCAGCTGTCACTTCCCCCCCCCCAGCTAAGAGAATCAGCTGTCACTTCCCCCCCCCCCCAGCTAAGAGAATCAGCTGTCACTCCCCCCCCCCCAGCTAAGAGAATCAGCTGTCACTCCCCCCCCCCCAGCTAAGAGAATCAGCTGTCACTTCCCCCCCCCCCAGCTAAGAGAATCAGCTGTCACTTCCCCCCCCCCCAGCTAAGAGAATCAGCTGTCACTTCCCCCCCCCCAGCTAAGAGAATCAGCTGTCACTTCCCCCCCCCCAGCTAAGAGAATCAGCTGTCAATTCCCCCCCCCCAGCTAAGAGAATCAGCTGTCACCTCCCCCCCCCCCCAGCTAAGAGAATCAGCTGTCACCTCCCCCCCCCCCAGCTGAGAGAATCAGCTGTCACTTTCCCCCCCCCCCCCCCAGCTGAGAGAATCAGCTGTCACTCCCCCCCCCCAGCTAAGAGAATCAGCTGTCACTCCCCCCCCCCAGCTAAGAGAATCAGCTGTCACTCCCCCCCCCCAGCTAAGAGAATCAGCTGTCACTTCCCCCCAGCTAAGAGAATCAGCTGTCACTTCCCCCCCAGCTAAGAGAATCAGCTGTCACTTCCCCCCCAGCTAAGAGAATCAGCTGTCACTTCCCCCCCAGCTAAGAGAATCAGCTGTCACTTCCCCCCCAGCTAAGAGAATCAGCTGTCACTTCCCCCCCAGCTAAGAGAATCAGCTGTCACTTCCCCCCCAGCTAAGAGAATCAGCTGTCACTTCCCCCCCAGCTAAGAGAATCAGCTGTCACTCCCCCCCCCCCAGCTAAGAGAATCAGCTGTCACTCCCCCCCCCCCAGCTAAGAGAATCAGCTGTCACTCCCCCCCCCCCAGCTAAGAGAATCAGCTGTCACTTCCCCCCCCCCCCAGCTAAGAGAATCAGCTGTCACTTCCCCCCCCCCCAGCTAAGAGAATCAGCTGTCACTTCCCCCCCCCCAGCTAAGAGAATCAGCTGTCACTTCCCCCCCCCCCCAGCTAAGAGAATCAGCTGTCACTTCCCCCCCCCCCCCAGCTAAGAGAATCAGCTGTCACCTCCCCCCCCCCCCCAGCTAAGAGAATCAGCTGTCACCTCCCCCCCCCCCAGCTAAGAGAATCAGCTGTCACCTCCCCCCCCCCCAGCTGAGAGAATCAGCTGTCACTTCCCCCCCCCCCCCAGCTAAGAGAATCAGCTGTCACTCCCCCCCCCAGCTAAGAGAATCAGCTGTCACTTCCCCCCCCAGCTAAGAGAATCAGCTGTCACTTCCCCCCCCCCAGCTAAGAGAATCAGCTGTCACTTCCCCCCCCCCCCAGCTAAGAGAAGCAGCTGTCACTTTCCCCCCCCCAGCTAAGAGAATCAGCTGTCACTCCCCCCCCCCCCAAGAGAATCAGCTGTCACTTCCCCCCCAGCTAAGAGAATCAGCTGTCACTTCCCCCCCAG
Organism: Staurois parvus; assembly: GCF_062004578.1. Taxonomy (NCBI): domain Eukaryota; kingdom Metazoa; phylum Chordata; class Amphibia; order Anura; family Ranidae; genus Staurois; species Staurois parvus. The sequence continues at coordinate 234,565 of NW_028320077.1, read as the reverse complement.
CTAAGAGAATCAGCTGTCACTTCCCCCCCAGCTAAGAGAATCAGCTGTCACTTCCCCCCCAGCTAAGAGAATCAGCTGTCACTTCCCCCCCAGCTAAGAGAATCAGCTGTCACTTCCCCCCCAGCTAAGAGAATCAGCTGTCACTTTCTCCTTTAGCTCCAGGGAAAATGACAGCTAATTCTGTGAGTTATAGTGAAGGGAAAAAAAAAAAAAGAAAGCCTGAAATTGCATTTCAAAATCAGCACCAACATATAGTGACAGACAGTGAGGGAGCCTCTCTGTATACACTGCCCCTCTCCCCCCCCTCCTACAAAGAGGACCTGTCACTCATACGCTATCACACGGGACTATTGGTCCCCTATGTGATAGCAATAAAATCATAAAGTAAAAAAAAAAAAATACATGAAAGTAGAGAAAAAAAAAATGGAGCCACCCCACTCCCACATACGCAGACATTTCAGCTTTGGTTCGGTTAGTTTTTTTGGCCACTGAATTTCAGCATTGGTTTTGGCACTAGAATTCTAATTTTGGTGCATCATTACTTTAAACTAGTCAAATAATTGTGCAGCGATGCTGCATCCGCATCACCCGATACCCCAGACATGTAGTTCCAGGCGCCGGGCAGGTGTTCGTTTACATTTCGCCCCATGGTGGGCAAGCAGAAGGACTTGTCAGGTGGAAGCATTCAGGCGGCTCCGCTGTTGCCCAATTGCTTCCACACATGCCGAGAAACTGCCCCCCCCCCCCGATTGCTTCCACACATGCCGAGAAGCTGCCCCCCCACCCGGATTGCTTCCACACATGCCGGGAAACTAACACCCCCCCCCTCCCCCCCCGATTGCTTAAAAACATGCCGAGAAACTGGTTAGTGCAAAAAAAAAAAATTAAGGAGAACAAAAAAGTTTAAGGTGCCCCTGTCCCCTCGCACGTAGTGGTGAACGCATATGTAGGCCACGCCCACATACATAAACTGTGTCCAAACCACACACCTGAGGTATCGCCGTGAACGTCGGAGCAATAATTCTCACACTAGACCTCCTCTGTAACTTTACGCTGCTAACCTGCAGAAAGTTTTATAGCATCACCCATGGAGATTTTTAAGTACCGCCGCTTCACGCCATTCCACAAGTGTGTGCAATTTTAAAGCGTGACATGTTGGGTATCTACTTACTCGCCGTATCATCCTCCATCATATTTTTTACAAAAAAATTGGGATAAGAGAGAGAGAGAGAGTTTTTTATCAAAGTGAATTTTTTTTCCATAAAATATATAGTAATTTTTAAAACCTGAGTGTGTTGATCCGGATAGAAATCCAGCGTCCTTTTGAATTCCTCTGATAAAACTACTTGAGACTTCATTCCCAGCTACACACTCCCTGCTTTCCATACAATGGAGATGAGAAGAGGAGGTGTTTGTAGCACTAATCAGGATAGCAGTCTATGGTGACAACGCTGATCCTCCATAGGTACCTCAGGACACGTTACTATTGCAAAAAGAAAGAAAAAAAAAAAAAAGGAGAAGGGGGACTAAACATCGCTTCTGTCTGGCCATCCGATGGACGTGTCTGGGTTGGACGTGTCTGGGTTGGACGTGTCTGGGTTGGACGTGTCTGGGTTGGACGTGTCTGGGTTGGACGTGTCTGGGTTTGGCGGTTGCCAGGAGAACGGTACTTGCCTGACTGCATTGTGTCAAGTGTAATGTTTGGTGGAGGGGGGATTATGGTGTGGGGTTGTTTTATTTCAGGGGTTAGGCTTGGCCCCCTAGTTACGGTGACGGGAACTCTTAAGGCGACATTTTGGACAATTTCATGCTCCCAACTTTGTGGGAAGAGTTTGGGGATGGCCCCTTCCTGTTCCAACATGACTGCCCACCAGTGCACAAAGTAAGGTCCATAAAGACATGGAGGAGCCAGTTTGGGGTGGAGGAACTTGACTGTCCTGCACAGAGTCCTGACCTCAACCCCATAGAACACCTTTGGGATGAATTAGAGCGGAGACTGCGAGCCAGGCCTCCTCCCCCGACATCAGTGCCTGACCTGACAAATGTGCTTCTGGAAGAATGGTCCAACCTTCCCATAGACACCCTCCTAAACCTTGTGGATGGCCTTCCTGGAAGAGTTGAAGCTGTTATAGCTGCAAAGGGCGGGGCCAACTCAATATTGAACCCAACGGACTAAGACTGGGGGGCCATTAAAGGTAATGTGTGTGGAAAGGGCGGGGCCAACTCAATATTGAACCCTACAGACTAAGACTGGGGGGCCATTAAAGTTCATGTGCAAGGAAAGGCAGGCGGCCCGATACTTTTGGCAATATAGTGTACATTCCTATTCCTGAGTGTATTACAAGGCCGGACACAAAAACCGAAAGCAAGTCACACACAATACACAGGTACAAATAATCAGCCTTATACCATTGTTTGTAAGCATGTGAGAGAGACACTGCCAAGTGTAAAGCCGCCCTGGCACATCATAGCATTCACTCAGCACCCCAAGAAATGACAATCCAACTGCAGTATTCTTGCACTGTCAAAACTCCACTTTTATTATCACACGACACGCAGGAGGATATATCTTATGGTCATCACAATCTGCATAATAACACACCAATAGAAATGTGAGTATGAAATGGACATCTTTAGACAGTGTCACAGCATAGAGTTAATACATTACCAAAGCTATGGGAAGAAGGGAAGGAAGAGACCTCATCAAAACCACAGTGCACAGGAGACTGTGGAGAAGCCTAGGACACGATCGAGACTGATAAGTCCATGCAACCTTGGCAAAAGTCAGAGCATCCAATTTCACACGGGAGGGCTTCGAATCTAATAGTGTCCAGGCCTCTCAAGTATCCAGGTTCAATGCTCCTGACCACATTCCCAAAATGGGCAGTACCTACCCATTCCAGGAAGTGCCACTCAAAAAAACATCACTTTACTGAACAACTCTTATCTAACACCCACAATCCTAACTGCACAAACCATTAAACATTTCTAACTACATAAACAACTTATCTTTTCTAACTTAAAGAGGAGCTCCACCCAAAAGGGGAAGTTCCACTTTAAGCCTATGTCCCCCGCTCCCCATTAACCTCCCTAGCGGTCTGATTATGTCCATATTTCTGTGCTCAATGCGGTACATTTTTTTGCATGGAAATATGTTTTTTATTGTAGGCCTGAAATTTTTAGGAATAACGCACTGAAATCTGTCCGAACAAGAGTCTAGTAAACATCCCGGGGAGGATAAAATTTGAAACACAAAATCACAAATTATAATTTAATAATCATAAAAAAATAATATAATAATAAATTTAATTCAATAATGTAATCAAACCAAAAACACTGAAATTTGAGAGAGCGCCAAGTTTGCACATCGCTGAGCAAAGTCGCAGAATCGTGTTCAGTGTCTGATGAGGAATTTCCCCCACCAATCATTATCACTCAATTCTGCAAGTGGTTCTGATTTACTATCGCTGTTCTCTAGCCGGTCTAAAACCGCGTCTGACCTAAAGGGACGCTTTTTGGACGCCATGAACGTTTCTCAGTTTCCAGGCAGAAAGAACAGTAAAAATGCAGGCAGGGCGCCGGACAAAGCACTCGGGACAAAATGTATGTGAAATGGTTTGATACAGGAATGTTATACTATGTGATTTTAGTGATTTTAGTGAACGTCACTTTTACAACTTTTAAAGTTCCCGCCAGTTCCGTACCCCGTACGTCCCGACGTCGCAGAGAACGGAACCCGGAAGACAGATGCAGGGAACGGAACCCGGAAGACAGATGCAGGGAACGGAACCCGGAAGACAGATGCAGGGAACGGAACCCGGAAGACAGATGCAGGGAACGGAACCCGGAAGACAGATGCAGGGAACGGAACCCGGAAGACAGATGCAGGGAACGGAACCCGGAAGACAGATGCCGGCATCGGCCGGAGGACATTGCTGGGGACACTGCAGGAGGGACATCGCGGGAGCGCAGGACAAGGTAAGTGAAGAAGAGATCACGGAGCAACGCTGCAGTGTATTCCCGAGTGTAGCTCGGGGGGGTTACCGCTTGTGGTGCTGAAACTTTACCCCGAGCTACACTTGGGAATACCGCCAGGGGGGTTAAGGATTGGCACCTTTGGGAAGCGGGAGGGAACCCAAATTTGACAGGTACCTGCTACCACGTCCACTGGCCTAGACGATCAGAAGCAGAAGCTGTCCCCCCCCCCCGTAGTCTTCTGGAACACGTGACAGGTCCCAAAAGACTACGGGGCCATTCACAAACCTCAGCGCATGCGCAGTGGGCACGCAAGCTGTCAAAGCCGGGTGCCCTCACTGAAGATGCTGGTGCCAGGGAGAGAAGATGGCCGGTGAAACCAGCGGTGGTGAGGACACCCCTGGACCAAGGAACAGGTAAGTGGCTGCATTTTAAAAGTCAGCAGCTACAGTTTTCGTAGCTGCTGACTTTTCTTTTTCAGGTGAAACTCCGCTTTAAACATTTCTTAGGCTGCATGCACACTGGGGGGGAATTTTAAGAATGCTGGTTAAAGTCACATTAAAAACGTGAGTTTTTCAGCGTTTTTGTAT
>NW_028320077.1:215000-227500 GCF_062004578.1 Staurois parvus | reverse complement strand
AATTAAAATAAAGATCTATAGAAAGGAAAAAGTGCCAATAACCCCCCATTTTGGATAGCTTAAGGGAGTTTTTTGGGTTGCGCCCCCCCCCCCATTGGGGCGATTGCCCCTCAATTCCTGTGCCATAGCCAAACAGGAAACAAGAGGGAATCCCTTCAAAGTGAGGGAATCCCTGGTTGTCACAGAACTAGTGTCCCGATTAGAGGATTTCCCCTCTGTTCCAGTTCTGGCAGCAACCCAGAATTTGGGGTTGGGGTTCAACTTCCAAAAAAAAAACAAAAACTGCTTGGGCACTTTTGTCACACAAAAAAGTCCCTACCCTCTGCTGCCCATTCACAGAAGGCTTTGTATTCTGTAAATAGGTTCACATAACACCCGCATTCACTATATACGCTCTCTCCGGACCCCGCATTCACTATATCCGCTCGCCCCGGACCCCGCATTCACTATATCCGCTCTCCCCGGACCCTGCATTCACTATATCCGCTCTCCCCGGACCCCGCATTCACTATATCCGTTCTCCCCGGACCCCGCATTCACTATATCCGCTCTCCCCGGACCCCGCATTCACTATACCCGCTCCTTCCGGACCCCGCATTCACTATATCCGCTCTCCCCGGACCCCGCATTCACTATATCCGCTCTCCCCGGACCCCGCATTCACTATATCCGCTCTCCCCGGACCCCGCATTCACTATATCCGCTCTCCCCGGACCCCGCATTCACTATATCCGCTCTCCTCGGACCCCGCATTCACTATAAACGCTCTCCCCGGACCCCGCATTCACTATATCCGCTCTCCCCGGACCCCGCATTCACTATATCCGCTCTCCCCGGACCCCGCATTCACTATATCCGCTCTCCTCGGACCCCGCATTCACTATATCCGCTCTCCCCAGATCCTGCATTCACTATACCCGCTCTCCCCGGACCCCGCATTCACTATATCCGCTCTCCTCGGACCCCGCATTCACTATAAACGCTCTCCCCGGACCCCGCATTCACTATATCCGCTCTCCCCGGACCCCGCATTCACTATATCCGCTCTCCCCGGACCCCGCATTCACTATATCCGCTCTCCTCGGACCCCGCATTCACTATATCCGCTCTCCCCAGATCCTGCATTCACTATACCCGCTCTCCCCGGACCCCGCATTCACTATTATAACAAAAAATGGTGAAGCGATATGCAAATGCAACAAATCAGTGTATATTACACAAACAGACCACAGTGAGCAGAGTGGAGCTCTTCCTGGAGCACAATAAACCTGTCAGATGTGAGTAATAAGGATACAGCCTACAGGGTAGCCGGCACCTCATTAGACTTGACTCATGGCATGCCTGCAGTTATTATAAAAGCGACCGATTTTCTGGAACTCATACAAAGCCAGCACCCTATTAGTGTCCGAATTCCCGAAGTTCAGCTTTACCCATCTTAGGAACCACCTGAACACATACCAACCATCACTCCTTTCCTATGGACACATCCAATGCACAAGCAGTAACATAGGTGGTCATGCAACACAGATCAATGCCAGGACAGCAGCCAACATACAGCTTCCGTGAACAGCCTTACCTAAACTCGTAGGCTTTATAAGTTCGTCCAGCAGGTCATAGAAGGGCAGTTTCTGCAGTTTGATGTCCGGGTGGACAGGGTGAAGGTTTGCTGTGAGGTGAGGGAGGTCCAGTTCATGTTTGGGCCCAAGAAGGGAGACTGGTAGCAGTGGGGAAGAGGCGGGGTGGCTGTCGTAGGAAAGCTGAGGAATGGAGGATGGTGACAAGTTGGTTGGCATGGTGCTGGAGTGCACGCTAGGTAGTGAAAAGTCCGCCGGTGTGAGGATTTTTAAGGGAAACCTCCGCCGATACAATTCCTTGATTTTCATTTGTACAGCAGGACTGCAGCCGGCCTTTAACAAGTGCAGAGCTTTGGTCAGGAGTTCGTGTTTGCGACCGTGTTTGTTGCGTCCGGCGTATCCTAGAAGTACTTGCAGCTCAGATACACGAAGGCTCATAACCATTTGCTTGAAAATAAAAAGAAAAAAAGTTAATTTTTTTTTAATTCGGTGTCACACGGTTTTATTTTAGACATTCCCCCCCCCCAAAAAAAAACAAAAAAATTACCTTTTGCACAAAACGTTAAAACTAAATCACTGCACGCGGTCTGAATTTTCAGCAATTGGCGAGATTTCATTACAGCTTAGTGGGTGGTAAGACATCAGGGCACAGCCAGAGCTTCATAGGGATCATTCCCCTGAAGCCCCACCAACAGTTCTCAGCCATAACATTACGACCACTGACAGTGAACATGGATTATCTGGTTACAATGCCATCTGAAAGTGGGTGGGATACATTAGGATAGTAAGTGAACATGTTGTCCCTGAAGTTGTTGTGAACCAATGCCAAACTGCGGATGCTGATCGAGGCTGCAGCGGGTTCTGTCTTATAAGTCACCTCTGGGAGTGCAGGCAAGGATAGAGTTCATCCCGGCTCCATGGATACCAATACAAAGAGAAAAATTCCAATAAGCCACACGGTACTACAAAACCTGTGTGTGGAGAGTAAAAGTCTCAGCCTAGGCTTCATCCAGGCCACCTGACGTGTTTCGCCCTACCTACGGGGAATAATTAAGGCGGGACGAAACGCATTGGGATGCCTGGATGGAGCCCCGGCAGAAACGGTTTCATTCTCCATGCACAGGTCTTGTAGTAACATGAGGCTTAAAGGATTTTTCTCTCCCTGAAGTTGACGTGTTGAAGTATGCAAAAGGATTTGAGTGCCTTTGACAAGAGCCAAATTGAAATGGCTACACGACTGGATCAGAGCTATAGCAAAACTGCAGCTCGTGGGAAGTTCCCAGTTTGCAGTGGTCAGGACCGATCAAAAAGTGGTCCAAGAGAAGTACAGGAGAAAAAAATGGCGACAGGGTCATGGGTGGCCAAGGCTCATTGAGGTGGGGAGCAAAGGCTGGCCTATATAGTCCGAACCAATAGAAGAGCTACTGGAGCTCAGATTGCTGAAAAAGTGAATGCTGGTTCTGATAGAAAGGTGTCAGAACACAGAGCATGGCAGTTCGTTGTGTATGTAGCTGCAGACCGATCAGGGTGCCCATGCTGACCCGTGTCCACAGCCAAAAGTGCCGACGGCAGGCGGGGGAGGGGAAAAGGGCTCGCCGGCGGCGGAGGGGAAGAGGGCTCGCCGGCGGCAGGCGGGGGAGGGGAAGAGGGCTCGCCGACGGCAGGCGGGGGAGGGGAAGAGGGCTCGCCGACGGCAGGCGGGGGAGGGGAAGAGGGCTCGCCGACGGCAGGCGGGGGAGGGGAAAAGGGCTCGCCGACGGCAGGCGGGGGAGGGGAAAAGGGCTCGCCGACGGCAGGCGGGGGAGGGGAAAAGGGCTCGCCGACGGCAGGCGGGGGAGGGGAAAAGGGCTCGCCGACGGCAGGCGGGGGGAGGGGAAAAGGGCTCGCCGACGGCAGGCGGGGGGAGGGGAAAAGGGCTCGCCGACGGCAGGCGGGGGGAGGGGAAAAGGGCTCGCCGACGGCAGGCGGGGGGAGGGGAAAAGGGCTCGCCGACGGCAGGCGGGGGGAGGGGAAAAGGGCTCGCCGACGGCAGGCGGGGGGAGGGGAAAAGGGCTCGCCGACGGCAGGCGGGGGGAGGGGAAAAGGGCTCGCCGACGGCAGGCGGGGGGAGGGGAAAAGGGCTCGCCGACGGCAGGCGGGGGGAGGGGAAAAGGGCTCGCCGACGGCAGGCGGGGGGAGGGGAAAAGGGCTCGCCGACGGCAGGCGGGGGGAGGGGAAAAGGGCTCGCCGACGGCAGGCGGGGGGAGGGGAAAAGGGCTCGCCGACGGCAGGCGGGGGGAGGGGAAAAGGGCTCGCCGACGGCAGGCGGGGGAGGGGAAAAGGGCTGAATGCTGGTTCTGATAGAAAGGTGTCAGAACACAGAGCATGGCAGTTTGTTATGTAGCTGCAGACCGGTCAGGGTGCCCATGCTGACCCGTGTCCACAGCCAAAAGTGCCTACAATGGGCACATGAACATCAGAACTTGACCACGAAGCAATAGGTGGTCCGGTCTGATGAATCATGCTCCCTTTTAGGTCATGTGGCAGGTCGGGTGGGTGTACGCGTCACTTGCCTGGGGAAGAGATGCCACCAGGATGCAGTATGTGAAGGCAAGCTGGCGGAGCAGTGTGGTGCTTTGTCTAGTGGAGTCCATGCCTTGAAGAATCAGGGTTGTTTGAGCAGCAAAAGCGGGACCTACTCAATGTCTCCTAGATTGTAAGCTCCCAGGATCAGAGCCCCCCTAACCCTCTTGTATTGTTGCTGTATTGTCTCCTGTTATATTGTAAAGTGCTGAGCAAACTGTTGGCGCCATAAATCCTGTATAATAATAATGTTAGGTGGGTGGTCATAATGTTATGGCTGATTGGTGTAGACCCCACTGGTGACAACCTATCTCATGCAAAGAGTTGCCCCAGAAAATGGTCAGCCTGTACTGTGACAATGTCCGGTAACCGAAATTTCATTTTTCATCTTTAGGATGCTGTATGTAATCTGGAAACAAATACTGCGAGACACGGAATGGACGTTCCCATGTCAGTTCTATACCGCGATCAGAACACTGGTCGCCTCACCTGCGTCCATCCCCTCCCCCAGAATAAACCGCAGACGCCTATAGATGCAGGAACTTCTGATTATACAGAATTAATAAACCCCCATCTCTCCCAGGATCTGTGACTGGAAACCACCATTGCGGGGGGGGCAGTATGCTTCTATAATCTGGTACCGCACAGAAATCCTGGCCTTTGCAGACTACCGCCTACACCGAGGCCGAGTACCACCAGCGACACACTCGGGAACACGATGTGCATGTAAAAAAAAAAAAAACAAGGCAGCGCGGTGCTGCAGGAGGGCTGCCAAATGCTTCTAGCAACCTGCAGAGGCTACCAACAATTGAAAGAATGCTTAATCAACCCGAACAACATTTATATCCTCTAGCAGTCAGACATTTGTATTCTAAAAGTGAAAAAAGTCTTCACATCATTTGCTGGAGAGTTCGGAAAATTCTCAGAAAAAGCCGTTTGGGATCGACCTTATGAGGCTTTGAGGGTCTCCTTTACTCCAAAGAAAGGAACAGCCCTTTAAGGCCGGATTCACAGGGTTATGATGGGTTAGGGTGCATACATGCCTGAGCATGGAATTCTGGGTATGGATGGTTTTACATTGGTGAGGACTGGATCATTGTAAGGCTGCCATACACTATACAATTGTCCTGAAAAAATTCTTTAGATTTACCACAAATCATATATTATGAGGTCAAACCTAAACTTTTTAACCAATGAGACCACAAAGCTCCTAATTCACTCCCTGGTTATATCCCGCCTCGACTACTGCAACTCCCTCCTCATTGGCTTACCTTTACATAGGCCACTCCCCCCTCCAGTCTATCATGAATACTGCTGCCAGGCTCATCTACCTTACCAACCGTTCAGTGTCCTCCACCCCTCTCTGCCAATCCCTCCACTGGCCTCCATTCAGTGTCCTCCACCCCTCTCTGCCAATCCCTCCACTGGTCTCCATTCAGTGTCCTCCACCCCTCTCTGCCAATCCCTCCACTGGTCTCCATTCAGTGTCCTCCACCCCTCTCTGCCAATCCCTCCACTGGTCTCCATTCAGTGTCCTCCACCCCTCTCTGCCAATCCCTCCACTGGCCTCCATTCAGTGTCCTCCACCCCTCTCTGCCAATCCCTCCACTGGCCTCCATTCAGTGTCCTCCACCCCTCTCTGCCAATCCCTCCACTGGCCTCCATTCAGTGTCCTCCACCCCTCTCTGCCAATCCCTCCACTGGCCCCCATTCAGTGTCCTCCACCTCTCTCTGCCAATCCCTCCACTGCCCTCAATTCAGTGTCCTCCACCCCTCTCTGCCAATCCCTCCATTCAGTGTCCTCCACCCCTCTCTGCCAATCCCTCCATTCAGTGTCCTCCACCCCTCTCTGCCAATCCCTCCACTCAGTGTCCTCCAACCCTCTCTGCCAATCCCTCCACTCAGTGTCCTCCAACCCTCTCTGCCAATCCCTCCACTCAGTGTCCTCCACCCCTCTCTGCCAATCCCTCCACTCAGTGTCCTCCACCCCTCTCTGCCAATCCCTCCACTGGCTTCCACTCGCTCAACGAATAAAATTCAAAATACTAACAACTTACAAAGCCATCCACAACACTTCCCTCAGCTACATCACCAACCTGGTCTCAAAATATCAACCAAACCACTCTCTTCGTTCCTCCCAAGGCCTTCTGCTCTCTAGTTCCCATGTCAGCTCCTCCCATGCTCGCCTCCAGGACTTCTCCCAAGATTCTCCCATCCTATGGAACTCCCTACCCCAATCTGTCCAGCTGTCTCCTAATTATCCACCTTTAGACGAACCCTGAAAACCTCTCTCTTTAAAGAAGTCTATCCTGCTTCTACCTAGTAAACTGCCATTTATTTCCTCCATCAGCTCCTCCCCCCACAGCTATTACCTTTTGTATCACTCAACCCTTCCTGGTAGATTGTAAGCTCCCAGGATCAGGGCCCTCTGTTTCCTCTTGCACCAAATTGTAGTGTGATTGTAATGTCTGCCTTCATTTTGAAAAGCACTGCGCAAACTGTTGGAGCCATATAAATCCTGTATAATAATAAGAATAAAAATAAAAAACAACATTCAATTGTATCCAGTCAGGCGGGCCCTTGCACTACATAGTGGAAGGTAAATCTAAAGGAAATTGGACCGAAAATTGTATGAAAACTGTATAGTGTATGACCAGCCTAATGCCCCGTACACGATAAGAAAATCATCTGAAAAGTTTTGCGTAGCCGCTGATCGAACGATTTTCTCTTCGTTGATGAGCAGGATGTTTTAATCGATAACGATATTGTGAACGAAAAAAATCCGGTTGAACAACAGTGAAAAATGTCGTTTTGCATACGAACGATCGATTTTCTATGCGGTGGTAATACGAAAAAATCTATCAAGCGCCATCACGCATGAACGGAAACAGAAGATGACCCGGATGTTTATGTCCAAGGAATCTTCGTAAACAGGAATGAAAAATCCAAATGTTAAAAGTAGATCGGCCGAATGAGATCATGAAACCAGAATTCTGCAGATTATATTTTATGTATCACTATTTATATATATATAGGTCATTTAGTTTGCATGTTCTCCCTGTGCCTGCGTGGGTTTCCTCTGGGTACTCCGGTTTCCTCCCACCCTCCAAAGACATGCTGGTAGGTGAATTGGCTCCTGTCCAAATTGTCCCTAGTATGTGTATGTATGAATGTGAGTTGGGGACCTTAGATTGTACGCTCCTCGGGGGCGGGGACTGATGTGAATGTAAAATATATATGTAAAGCGCTGCGTACATTGATGGTGCTATACAAGTACCTGAAATAAATAAATAAAATAAAACTATTATCCTCATTGCTGGTAATCGTTGTGTAAATCGTTCGTTCTGGCCGGAAGGGCGTGGCTACAAGGTCACACGCACCACTTCCACCTGTACGGAAGATGTCAACACTATGTATTGGCCGCGATTTCAGCCAACGAACAAAAGCCTCTCGGTCGTCTGATGACCGATCGGTCAATTTTCTAATCGTGTATTCCCACCTTTAGGCTGGCCGTACACTATACAATTTTCTGTCCAATTTCCTTTAGATCAGTGGTTCTCAACCTGTGGGTCGCGACCCTTTTGGAGGTTGAACGACCCTTTCACAGGGGTCACCTAAGACCTTCGGAAAACACATATTTCCGATGGGTAAAGAGCAGCTGCGGTGTAGAAAGCAGCTGCGGTGTAGAAAGCAGCTGCGGTGTAGAAAGCAGCTGCGGTGTAGAAAGCAGCTGCGGTGTAGAAAGCAGCTGCGGTGTAGAAAGCAGCTGCGGTGTAGAAAGCAGCTGCGGTGTAGAAAGCAGCTGCGGTGTAGAAAGCAGCTGCGGTGTAGAAAGCAGCTGCGGTGTAGAAAGCAGCTACTCTGTTAAAAGCAGCTACTGTGTTGAAAGCAGCAGTATTGGAGGTAAAACGACACTCATGAATTATAATTACTGGGTAAATAATTTTATGGTTGGGGGTCACCACAACATGAGGAACTGTATTAAAGGGTCGCGGCATTAGGAAGGTTGAGAACCACTGCTTTAGATAGACCTTCAACTATGTAGCGCAAGGGCCTGCCTAATTGGATAAAATTGAAAATGTTGCTTAGATTTGACCTCATATTATAAGCTTTTTGGCAAATCTAAAGCAAAATTCTCAAGAAAATTGTATAATGTACGGCCAGCCTTAGTTTGCATATTCCAATCCTGGCCGATCCCTGTGGAAGTGGAGAACGATTGCAGTGGCCCCGCTGCATAAACACAATCAATGCAAAAAGGTCTCTCGATTTCATGGAGAGGAAAAGTAAAGAAGTAACATCGTAATCCCCACCTTGTCCAATCAGTTAACATCTTGTTTTAATTTTAAAAAAGTACAAAGTGTTTTCCGAATGACGCCAGTGCCGAAAGAGCGACCCCGAGGATAGGACCACAGCAGGGCAGCCGCTTGGCAAGGGATCCGGAGACAGCAAGATTATTGTAGTAGCGCTGAGTAAATCGATAGCAAACAGGTCTATTCTAAAAAATTGCACTTGCTCAAAAAAAAAAAAAGTTCTCTATAAGCAATACTTTTAAAGTCTTTACAGGTTGTCAGTAAATTATGGCCCTAGAATTATTATTCTCACTCTGGCATACGTAGGTATGTGTGGCGCAATCGTTTTCTTATACAGATGTGTAAAAATGGGGGGGGAACTAATTGGGAAAAATCTGACTGGTTGTACACAAGTCGATCGGTAGACTATGGTGCCCACACATGGATCAAAGCTTGGCCGGTCCCTGCTGATCCAACCCAATTTTGCTCCATGTTTGGCAGGTTTAACCACCTGCCGTCCGGCCACTGTTTATAAACGGCAGGACGGTGGCACTCCAGGGGCGGGTTGTCGTTCATAAACGGCACCCGCATTTTGTAGCTGTGAGCGCTCCCTGGGAGCGCTCAGCACCGCAGTCCAGTGCCTGCTGTGTCCTCCGGACACAGTGGAACACCAATCGTCGGACAGGACCTCTGTGCGAGGTCCCGATCATGTGATCACTGATTGGCCAATCAGTGATCACATGCAGAGTAGTAAGCAAGATGTCACTTGTGACATCATTGCTTACTACGTGTGAAATCTGTGAATGATCACAGGGATAACATGGTACAGCGCTATTCACAACAGCCTTGTACCATGTGACACGCTGTGACCAATCACAGCTCACACAGTATTTCTCAATGGCTGCAAGAATGCACCCAGAGAGGAGGAGAAATGATTGCTTTTACAGCCTTTATGGGTGTAAAAGCAATCAGTGTAAAAAAAAAAAAAAAAATCTTCATCACCCCCAAGTAGTACAGTATCACCATGGTGACACGGTACTGCTAGGGTGACAGTGTGTAAAAAAAATTAAAAAATGTAAAAAAAATGTTTAAAAATTATGATTTTTGGTTATAAACTAATTTGGATTTTTTTTTTTTTTTTTACTAAAAAACGGAATAAATTTTGGCCAAGATTTATAATGAAATATTATTTATTTGCAAAATTGTATAAGAAAAACACTTTCAAAATTTTGGGACTTTCATTTACATAGCAAAAAAAAAATAAAAATCCCAGTGGTGAATAAATACCACCAAAATAAAGCTTTATCTGTCTCAAAAAAATGCGAACAAATTCATATGGGTACAGTGTTGCATGACCGCGCAATTCTCATTCAAAGTGTGACAGCGCTGAAAGCTGAAAATTGGCCTGGGCAGGAAGGGGGGTGAAAGTGTCCAGACTGGAAGGGGGGTGAAAGTGTCCAGACTGGAAGGGGGGTGAAAGTGTCCAGACTGGAAGGGGGGTGAAAGTGTCCAGACTGGAAGGGGGGTGAAAGTGTCCAGACTGGAAGGGGGGTGAAAGTGTCCAGACTGGAAGGGGGGTGAAAGTGTCCAGACTGGAAGGGGGGTGAAAGTGTCCAGACTGGAAGGGGGGGTGAAAGTGTCCAGACTGGAAGGGGGGGGAAAGTGTCCAGACTGGAAGGGGGGGGGAAAGTGTCCGGACTGGAAGGGGGGGGGAAAGTGTCCGGACTGGAAGGGGGGGGGGAAGTGTCCGGACTGGAAGGGGGGGGAAAGTGTCCGGACTGGAAGGGGGGGGAAAGTGTCCGGACATGAAGTGGTTAAAGTCTTTACAGGTTGTCAGTTTAAAGTCAACTGTAAATTATGGCCCTAGAATTATTATTCTCACTCCGGTATGTGTGGTGCAATCGTTTTCTTATACAGATGTGAAAAAGAGGGGGGGGGTTCTAATTGGGAAAAACCTGACTGGTTGTACACAAGTCGATCGGTAGACAAGTGCCCATACATGGATCGAAGCTTTGCCGGTCCCTGCTGAACCAACCTACTTTTGCTCCAAGTTTGGCCGGCTTAAAGTGGTTGTAAAGGCTAAAGGTTTTTTTTTTACCTTCATGTATTCTATGTGTGAAGGTAAAAATCCCTGTGTGCACCAACCCCCCCCCCCCCCCCCCCCAATACTTACCTGAGCCCCATCGCGATACTGCAATGTGCATGAGAGCCTAATTTCTCCGGGGATTCGCTTTCCTCATTGGCTGAGGCAGCAGCAGGCTCCATTGGCTCCGTCTGCTGTTCTTCATAAATTCAACAGACAATCAGTTGGTGCCAAGAGGTTCATGTTTAATGCTCGTTGTGTAAAGCAAACCTGCATTTACTTTATCAGTCTCCTTGGGACGAAACACGTAAGGGCAGAGCCAGGTGCTATGTTGGAGCAGAGCTGCCAAAAGCAATAGGTAGCAAAGCAGCCAAAAGGCCCATGGAGGTTTTAAGCTTTATGTGTGCCATGTATTACACAGCCTCCACCCGCTTGTATTACGAGTTGAGGTGCCTCTGTTCTGCTGAGTCTTTGTAAATTTTCATACAATAAAGATGCTTTTAATTACAGTATCACACTATTTAGAGCCCTTTTTTCCTGTAAAATACTATCATCCATCCTGAGGTTTGGAGCCGCTGACAGTGAGGGCAATGGAGGATTACTCCCTGAGAAAGTGTGCAAGCAGATCATCATACCCTATCCCAGTGTTTCTCAACCTTTTTTCAGTCTAGGCACCCTTTAAAATGATGGACGGTCCCGAGGCACCCTTTAAAATGATGGACGGTCCCGAGGCACCCTTTAAAATGATGGACGGTCCCGAGGCACCCTTTAAAATGATGGACGGTCCCGAGGCACCCTTTAAAATGATGGACGGTCCCGAGGCACCCTTTAAAATGATGGACAGTCCCAGGGCACCCTTTAAATTTATGGACAGTCCCGAGGCACCCTTTAAATTTATGGACAGTCCCGAGGCACCCTTTAAATTTATGGACAGTCGCGGGGCACCCTTTAAATTTATGGACAGTCGCGGGGCACCCTTTAAATTTATGGACAGTCGCGGGGCACCCTTTAAATTTATGGACAGTCGCGGGGCACCCTTTAAATTTATGGACAGTCGCGGGGCACCCTTTAAATTTATGGACAGTCGCGGGGCACCCTTTAAATTTATGGACAGTCGCGGGGCACCCTTTAAATTTATGGACAGTCGCGGGGCACCCTTTAAATTTATGGACAGTCGCGGGGCACCCTTTAAATTTATGGACAGTCGCGGGGCACCCTTTAAATTTATGGACAGTCGCGGGGCACCCTTTAAATTTATGGACAGTCGCGGGGCACCCTTTAAATTTATGGACAGTCGCGGGGCACCCTTTAAATTTATGGACAGTCGCGGGGCACCCTTTAAATTTATGGACAGTCGCGGGGCACCCTTTAAATTTATGGACAGTCGCGGGGCACCCTTTAAATTTATGGACAGTCGCGGGGCACCCTTTAAATTTATGGACAGTCGCGGGGCACCCTTTAAATTTATGGACAGTCGCGGGGCACCCTTTAAATTTATGGACAGTCGCGGGGCACCCTTTAAATTTATGGACAGTCGCGGGGCACCCTTTAAATTTATGGACAGTCGCGGGGCACCCTTTAAATTTATGGACAGTCGCGGGGCACCCTTTAAATTTATGGACAGTCGCGGGGCACCCTTTAAATTTATGGACAGTCGCGGGGCACCCTTTAAATTTATGGACAGTCGCGGGGCACCCTTTAAATTTATGGACAGTCGCGGGGCACCCTTTAAATTTATGGACAGTCGCGGGGCACCCTTTAAATTTATGGACAGTCGCGGGGCACCCTTTAAATTTATGGACAGTCGCGGGGCACCCTTTAAATTTATGGACAGTCGCGGGGCACCCTTTAAATTTATGGACAGTCGCGGGGCACCCTTTAAATTTATGGACAGTCGCGGGGCACCCTTTAAATTTATGGACAGTCGCGGGGCACCCTTTAAATTTATGGACAGTCGCGGGGCACCCTTTAAATTTATGGACAGTCGCGGGG